>NC_133402.1:28535317-28679944 GCF_047511655.1 Castor canadensis | reverse complement strand
AAGGAAACAATGTGTTAGATATTCCTTCTGGTAACATAGATGGTTTTCTTCGGAGAGAAACACGTGTTTGTTCAAATCAGCTGAAAAGGCCTCCATGATACAAAGGGAGCCTATCTCCATCCTGAAAAACCGAAGTTGCAAGAAGTATTCCTTTTAAATCTACTGACTACTCACATGGAAACAATATGCTAGATGCTGCAGCTTGTAGTTAGACGGTTTTCTTTGGAGAGACACATGTGTTTCTTCACCTCAGCTGAATTGACCTGTTTGGAACCAAGAGAGTCTACCTCCACCTTGAAAATCCTAACTTGCAGGAAGTATTTCTTTGAAAAAACTGGCAAAAGTCTCCCAGGGTGACAATGTTCTTATTCTCCAGGGTCAAACAGAGATGGTTTTCTTTCAGGAGATACATGTGTTCCTTTAAGTCATATAGAAAGGCCTATTTTGTAACAAAGAGCCCATATCCACATTGAATGACCTATGTTGCAGGAGGAATTCCTTTCCAAATCTATCTCGGTTCTCACAGGGAAGCAATGTGCTAGATGTTGCTGCTTGTAACATATAATGTTTCTTGGGAGAGATCCCTGTGTCTTCAACTCAGCTGAACAGGCCAACGTAGAAAAAAGGGAGCCTATCTCCACCGTGAGAAACCATGCTGCAGGAAGTATTCCAATCAAAAACAAACTTATCTCACGGGGAAACAATGTGCTACCATTCCTGCTTCCAACAGGGATGGTGTTCTTTCGAGAGGTATGTGTGTTTCTTGAAATCTGCGGAATAGGCCTATTGGAAACAAAGTGAGCCTATGTCTACATTGAAAGACCTAAACTGCCTGAAGTACTCCTTTCAAATAGTAACTCAGCTCTCTCACAGAATCAATGTGCTACATGCTGCAGCGTCTAATCTAGATGGTTTCCTTTTAGAGATACATGTGTTTCTTCAATTCACCTGATTGTGTGTATTGGGAACAAAGTGAGCCAACCCACCCTTGGAAAACGTAAGTTGCAGGAAGTCTTTCTTTGACAAACTTACTAAATTCTCACAGGGAAACACTGCCCGAATATTCCTGCTTCCAACAGAGATGGCTTTCTTTGGAGAGATATATGTGTTTCTTCAAATGTGCTGAATAGGCCTACTTGGAACAAAGTGTGCCTATCTCTACATTGAAAATCCTCAGTTGCCCGAAGTACTCCTTTCAAGTACTAACTCAGATCTCACAGAGAAACCATGTGCTACATGCTGCAGCTTCTAATCCCGATGGTTTCCTTTTAGAAATACGTGTGTTTCTTCAATTCACATGAAGGTGTGTATTGGGAACAAAGTGAGTCAACCCAACCTTGGAAAACGTAAATTGCAGGAAGTATTCCCTTGCAAAACCTATTCAATTCGAAGTTGGAAACAATATGGGGGATGCTCCTTCTTCCACAGAGATGTTTTCTTTGAGAGACACATGTGTTTCTTCAAGTTAGCTGGACAGGCCTATTTGCTTACTGACTGTAACATATAAGATTTCTTTGGAGAGATACATGTGTTTCTTCAATGCAGCTGAAAAATGCCAATGTGGAAATAAGGGAGCCTCTCTCCACCATGAAGCACCCTGTTGCAGGAAGTATTCCATTTACAAACAAACACAATCTCCCAGGGAGACAATGTGCTATTACTCATGCTTCCAGCAGAGATGGTTTTTTTGGAGAAATATATGTGTTTCTTCAAATCTGCTGAACAGGCCTATTAGGAACAAAGAGAGCCTATGTCTACATTGAAAAAGCTAAATTGCCTGAAGTACTCCTTTCAAATATTAACTCAGCTGTCACAGGGAAACAATGAGCTGCACGGTACAGCTTCTAACATAGATGGTTTCCTTTTAGAGGTACGTGTGTTTCTTCAACTCACCTGCCTGTGTCTATCTGGAAAAAAGTGAGCCTATCCCAACCTTGAAAACCCTAAGCTGTAGGAAGTATTCCTATGCAAAGCCTTCTCAATTCTTACTGGGATACAATGTGGTGGATTCTCCTGCTTCTCACACAGATGTTTTCTGTCAAAAGACACATGTGTTTGTTCAAATTAGCCGGGGAGGCCTATTTGGAACAAACAACCCTTTGTTCCCCTTGCAAATTCTGAATGGTGGGAAGAAATTCTTTTAAAATACTCATTTTTAACAGGGAAGCAATGTGCTAGATGTTGAAGATTGTAACATAGATAGTTTTCTTTGCAGAGACACTGATGTTTTTACAACTTAGCTCACAGGCCTACGTGGAAGATAGAGAGCCTATCTCCCTTTGAAAAACGTAAGTTGCCCAAAGTATTCCTTTTAAAATGAAACTCAATTCTCTGAGGGAAAGAATGTGCTATATGCTCCTGATTCTGACTCAAGTGGTTTCTTTTGAGATACATGAGTTCCTTTAACTCTGCTGAAAGGGCCTATTTGGAACAAACAGCCTATCTCCACCTTGAATTTCAAAGATGCAGGAAGTACTGCTTTCAAAAACTTACTGGTTTTTACACGCTTAAACAATGAAGTACATGGCGAAGTTTGTAATCTAGTTGGTTTTCGTTTAGTGCTCCATGTGTTTCTTGAACTCATCTGAATAGGCCCATTTGGAACAAAGAGAGCCTACGTTCACTTTGAAAAATGTAATTTATAGGAAGTACTCCTATCAATAATTAACTCTCTTCTCAGAGGTATACTAGGTCCTAGATTCTATAGCTTGTATCACAGATAGTTTACTGTCAAGAGATAAATGTGTTTCTTCAACTTGCCTGAATAGGCCTATTTCAAAAAAAAGAGCTGATTTTCCCTTTGAAAAACCTAAGTCACAGGAAGTATTCCTTCAAAAACCAGCTCAATTCTCGCAGTGAAACAAGCTCCTAGATGCTGCAGTTTTGAACATAGATGGTTTTCTTTGGACAGATACATGTCTTTGTTCACCTCAGCTGAATAGACCTATTTGTTACAAAGAGAGCCTCTCTCCACCTTGAAAAACCTAAGTTGCCAAAGTGTTCATTTTCTATGTACTGAATACTCAGAGGGAAACAATGTGCTACATGTTGCAGCTTCTAGCATTGATGGTTTTCTGGAGATATAAATCTGTTTCTTCACATCAGCTGAATGGTCTTATTTGAAAAAAGGTAAACTTATCTCAACCTTGAAACATACGTTGCTGGAAAGTAGGACGTTCAGGAACATACTCCACTGTCACAGGGAAATAATGTGCTAGAAGCTCCTGCTTCTACTACAGATGATTTCCTTTCTAGAGATACATGTGTTTCTTCCAATTAGCTGAAAAGACCTAATTGAAAAAAGCGAGATTTCTCCACCTTCAAAATTCTCACTGGCAGAGAGTATTTCTTAGGAAAATTAACTACTCTCCATCAGAGAAACAACAGCAAGATACTGAAGCTTGTCACACAGACAGTTTTCTTTTCTTTGGAGAGATTTCTTTGCTCTTTCAACTCAGGTTCGTAGGCCTAGTTGGAACACAGAAAGCCAATCTCCACATTGAAAAACCGACGTTCCCATATGTATTCCTTTGAAAAACGAAATCCATTTTCATCAGAAAACAATGTACGAGATGCTGAGCTTCTACAATACATGGTTCTCTTGGAGAGATAAATGTGTTGCTTCAACTCAGCTGAATTTGCCTCTTTGGAACAATGTGATGTCATGTGAACCTTGGAAAACGTCCGTCGCGGGAAGTAGTCCTTGCAAAACCGTACTCAATTTTCTCAGGAGACAATGGGCTAGATGCTCCTATTTCTGAAACAGACGGTTTTCTTTCAAGTTATGCATGTGTTTCTTTAAATTAGCTGGCTAGGCCTATTTTGAACAAAGAGATCTTATCTCCATATTGAGAAACTGAAGTTGCTCTAGGTATTTCATTGACAAACTACACTCAATCTGACAAGGAAACAATGTGTTAGATATTCCTTCTGGTAACATAGATGGTTTTCTTCGGAGAGAAACACGTGTTTGTTCAAATCAGCTGAAAAGGCCTCCATGATACAAAGGGAGCCTATCTCCATCCTGAAAAACCGAAGTTGCAAGAAGTATTCCTTTTAAATCTACTGACTACTCACATGGAAACAATATGCTAGATGCTGCAGCTTGTAGTTAGACGGTTTTCTTTGGAGAGACACATGTGTTTCTTCACCTCAGCTGAATTGACCTGTTTGGAACCAAGAGAGTCTACCTCCACCTTGAAAATCCTAACTTGCAGGAAGTATTTCTTTGAAAAAACTGGCAAAAGTCTCCCAGGGTGACAATGTTCTTATTCTCCAGGGTCAAACAGAGATGGTTTTCTTTCAGGAGATACATGTGTTCCTTTAAGTCATATAGAAAGGCCTATTTTGTAACAAAGAGCCCATATCCACATTGAATGACCTATGTTGCAGGAGGAATTCCTTTCCAAATCTATCTCGGTTCTCACAGGGAAGCAATGTGCTAGATGTTGCTGCTTGTAACATATAATGTTTCTTGGGAGAGATCCCTGTGTCTTCAACTCAGCTGAACAGGCCAACGTAGAAAAAAGGGAGCCTATCTCCACCGTGAGAAACCATGCTGCAGGAAGTATTCCAATCAAAAACAAACTTATCTCACGGGGAAACAATGTGCTACCATTCCTGCTTCCAACAGGGATGGTGTTCTTTCGAGAGGTATGTGTGTTTCTTGAAATCTGCGGAATAGGCCTATTGGAAACAAAGTGAGCCTATGTCTACATTGAAAGACCTAAACTGCCTGAAGTACTCCTTTCAAATAGTAACTCAGCTCTCTCACAGAATCAATGTGCTACATGCTGCAGCGTCTAATCTAGATGGTTTCCTTTTAGAGATACATGTGTTTCTTCAATTCACCTGATTGTGTGTATTGGGAACAAAGTGAGCCAACCCACCCTTGGAAAACGTAAGTTGCAGGAAGTCTTTCTTTGACAAACTTACTAAATTCTCACAGGGAAACACTGCCCGAATATTCCTGCTTCCAACAGAGATGGCTTTCTTTGGAGAGATATATGTGTTTCTTCAAATGTGCTGAATAGGCCTACTTGGAACAAAGTGTGCCTATCTCTACATTGAAAATCCTCAGTTGCCCGAAGTACTCCTTTCAAGTACTAACTCAGATCTCACAGAGAAACCATGTGCTACATGCTGCAGCTTCTAATCCCGATGGTTTCCTTTTAGAAATACGTGTGTTTCTTCAATTCACATGAAGGTGTGTATTGGGAACAAAGTGAGTCAACCCAACCTTGGAAAACGTAAATTGCAGGAAGTATTCCCTTGCAAAACCTATTCAATTCGAAGTTGGAAACAATATGGGGGATGCTCCTTCTTCCACAGAGATGTTTTCTTTGAGAGACACATGTGTTTCTTCAAGTTAGCTGGACAGGCCTATTTGCTTACTGACTGTAACATATAAGATTTCTTTGGAGAGATACATGTGTTTCTTCAATGCAGCTGAAAAATGCCAATGTGGAAATAAGGGAGCCTCTCTCCACCATGAAGCACCCTGTTGCAGGAAGTATTCCATTTACAAACAAACACAATCTCCCAGGGAGACAATGTGCTATTACTCATGCTTCCAGCAGAGATGGTTTTTTGGAGAAATATATGTGTTTCTTCAAATCTGCTGAACAGGCCTATTAGGAACAAAGAGAGCCTATGTCTACATTGAAAAAGCTAAATTGCCTGAAGTACTCCTTTCAAATATTAACTCAGCTGTCACAGGGAAACAATGAGCTGCACGGTACAGCTTCTAACATAGATGGTTTCCTTTTAGAGGTACGTGTGTTTCTTCAACTCACCTGCCTGTGCCTATCTGGAAAAAAGTGAGCCTATCCCAACCTTGAAAACCCTAAGCTGTAGGAAGTATTCCTATGCAAAGCCTTCTCAATTCTTAGTGGGATACAATGTGGTGGATTCTCCTGCTTCTCACACAGATGTTTTCTGTCAAAAGACACATGTGTTTGTTCAAATTAGCCGGGGAGGCCTATTTGGAACAAACAACCCTTTGTTCCCCTTGCAAATTCTGAATGGTGGGAAGAAATTCTTTTAAAATACTCATTTTTAACAGGGAAGCAATGTGCTAGATGTTGAAGATTGTAACATAGATAGTTTTCTTTGCAGAGACACTGATGTTTTTACAACTTAGCTCACAGGCCTACGTGGAAGATAGAGAGCCTATCTCCCTTTGAAAAACGTAAGTTGCCCAAAGTATTCCTTTTAAAATGAAACTCAATTCTCTGAGGGAAAGAATGTGCTATATGCTCCTGATTCTGACTCAAGTGGTTTCTTTTGAGATACATGAGTTCCTTTAACTCTGCTGAAAGGGCCTATTTGGAACAAACAGCCTATCTCCACCTTGAATTTCAAAGATGCAGGAAGTACTGCTTTCAAAAACTTACTGGTTTTTACACGGGTAAACAATGAAGTACATGGCGAAGTTTGTAATCTAGTTGGTTTTCGTTTAGTGCTCCATGTGTTTCTTGAACTCATCTGAATAGGCCCATTTGGAACAAAGAGAGCCTACGTTCACTTTGAAAAATGTAATTTATAGGAAGTACTCCTATCAATAATTAACTCTCTTCTCAGAGGTATACTAGGTCCTAGATTCTATAGCTTGTATCACAGATAGTTTACTGTCAAGAGATAAATGTGTTTCTTCAACTTGCCTGAATAGGCCTATTTCAAAAAAAAGAGCTGATTTTCCCTTTGAAAAACCTAAGTCACAGGAAGTATTCCTTCAAAAACCAGCTCAATTCTCGCAGTGAAACAAGCTCCTAGATGCTGCAGTTTTGAACATAGATGGTTTTCTTTGGACAGATACATGTCTTTGTTCACCTCAGCTGAATAGACCTATTTGTTACAAAGAGAGCCTCTCTCCACCTTGAAAAACCTAAGTTGCCAAAGTGTTCATTTTCTATGTACTGAATACTCAGAGGGAAACAATGTGCTACATGTTGCAGCTTCTAGCATTGATGGTTTTCTGGAGATATAAATCTGTTTCTTCACATCAGCTGAATGGTCTTATTTGAAAAAAGGTAAACTTATCTCAACCTTGAAACATACGTTGCTGGAAAGTAGGACGTTCAGGAACATACTCCACTGTCACAGGGAAATAATGTGCTAGAAGCTCCTGCTTCTACTACAGATGATTTCCTTTCTAGAGATACATGTGTTTCTTCCAATTAGCTGAAAAGACCTAATTGAAAAAAGCGAGATTTCTCCACCTTCAAAATTCTCACTGGCAGAGAGTATTTCTTAGGAAAATTAACTACTCTCCATCAGAGAAACAACAGCAAGATACTGAAGCTTGTCACACAGACAGTTTTCTTTTCTTTGGAGAGATTTCTTTGCTCTTTCAACTCAGGTTCGTAGGCCTAGTTGGAACACAGAAAGCCAATCTCCACATTGAAAAACCTACGTTCCCATATGTATTCCTTTGAAAAACGAAATCCATTTTCATCAGAAAACAATGTACGAGATGCTGAGCTTCTACAATACATGGTTCTCTTGGAGAGATAAATGTGTTGCTTCAACTCAGCTGAATTTGCCTCTTTGGAACAATGTGATCTCATGTGAACCTTGGAAAACGTCCGTCGCGGGAAGTAGTCCTTGCAAAACCGTACTCAATTTTCTCAGGAGACAATGGGCTAGATGCTCCTATTTCTGAAACAGACGGTTTTCTTTCAAGTTATGCATGTGTTTCTTTAAATTAGCTGGCTAGGCCTATTTTGAACAAAGAGATCTTATCTCCATATTGAGAAACTGAAGTTGCTCTAGGTATTTCATTGACAAACTACACTCAATCTGACAAGGAAACAATGTGTTAGATATTCCTTCTGGTAACATAGATGGTTTTCTTCGGAGAGAAACACGTGTTTGTTCAAATCAGCTGAAAAGGCCTCCATGATACAAAGGGAGCCTATCTCCATCCTGAAAAACCTAAGTTGCAAGAAGTATTCCTTTTAAATCTACTGACTACTCACATGGAAACAATATGCTAGATGCTGCAGCTTGTAGTTAGACGGTTTTCTTTGGAGAGACACATGTGTTTCTTCACCTCAGCTGAATTGACCTGTTTGGAACCAAGAGAGTCTACCTCCACCTTGAAAATCCTAACTTGCAGGAAGTATTTCTTTGAAAAAACTGGCAAAAGTCTCCCAGGGTGACAATGTTCTTATTCTCCAGGGTCAAACAGAGATGGTTTTCTTTCAGGAGATACATGTGTTCCTTTAAGTCATATAGAAAGGCCTATTTTGTAACAAAGAGCCCATATCCACATTGAATGACCTATGTTGCAGGAGGAATTCCTTTCCAAATCTATCTCGGTTCTCACAGGGAAGCAATGTGCTAGATGTTGCTGCTTGTAACATATAATGTTTCTTGGGAGAGATCCCTTTGTCTTCAACTCAGCTGAACAGGCCAACGTAGAAAAAAGGGAGCCTATCTCCACCGTGAGAAACCATGCTGCAGGAAGTATTCCAATCAAAAACAAACTTATCTCACAGGGAAACAATGTGCTACCATTCCTGCTTCCAACAGAGATGGTGTTCTTTCGAGAGGTATGTGTGTTTCTTGAAATCTGCGGAATAGGCCTATTGGAAACAAAGTGAGCCTATGTCTACATTGAAAGACCTAAACTGCCTGAAGTACTCCTTTCAAATAGTAACTCAGCTCTCTCACAGAATCAATGTGCTACATGCTGCAGCGTCTAATCTAGATGGTTTCCTTTTAGAGATACATGTGTTTCTTCAATTCACCTGATTGTGTGTATTGGGAACAAAGTGAGCCAACCCACCCTTGGAAAACGTAAGTTGCAGGAAGTCTTTCTTTGACAAACTTACTAAATTCTCACAGGGAAACAATGCCCGAATATTCCTGCTTCCAACAGAGATGGCTTTCTTTGGAGAGATATATGTGTTTCTTCAAATGTGCTGAATAGGCCTACTTGGAACAAAGTGTGCCTATCTCTACATTGAAAATCCTCAGTTGCCCGAAGTACTCCTTTCAAGTACTAACTCAGATCTCACAGAGAAACCATGTGCTACATGCTGCAGCTTCTAATCCCGATGGTTTCCTTTTAGAAATACATGTGTTTCTTCAATTCACATGAAGGTGTGTATTGGGAACAAAGTGAGTCAACCCAACCTTGGAAAACGTAAATTGCAGGAAGTATTCCCTTGCAAAACCTATTCAATTCGAAGTTGGAAACAATATGGGGGATGCTCCTTCTTCCACAGAGATGTTTTCTTTGAGAGACACACGTGTTTCTTCAAGTTAGCTGGACAGGCCTATTTGCTTACTGACTGTAACATATAAGATTTCTTTGGAGAGATACATGTGTTTCTTCAATGCAGCTGAAAAATGCCAATGTGGAAATAAGGGAGCCTCTCTCCACCATGAAGCACCCTGTTGCAGGAAGTATTCCATTTACAAACAAACACAATCTCCCAGGGAGACAATGTGCTATTACTCATGCTTCCAGCAGAGATGGTTTTTTTGGAGAAATATATGTGTTTCTTCAAATCTGCTGAACAGGCCTATTAGGAACAAAGAGAGCCTATGTCTACATTGAAAAAGCTAAATTGCCTGAAGTACTCCTTTCAAATATTAACTCAGCTGTCACAGGGAAACAATGAGCTGCACGGTACAGCTTCTAACATAGATGGTTTCCTTTTAGAGGTACGTGTGTTTCTTCAACTCACCTGCCTGTGTCTATCTGGAAAAAAGTGAGCCTATCCCAACCTTGAAAACCCTAAGCTGTAGGAAGTATTCCTATGCAAAGCCTTCTCAATTCTTACTGGGATACAATGTGGTGGATTCTCCTGCTTCTCACACAGATGTTTTCTGTCAAAAGACACATGTGTTTGTTCAAATTAGCCGGGGAGGCCTATTTGGAACAAACAACCCTTTGTTCCCCTTGCAAATTCTGAATGGTGGGAAGAAATTCTTTTAAAATACTCATTTTTAACAGGGAAGCAATGTGCTAGATGTTGAAGATTGTAACATAGATAGTTTTCTTTGCAGAGACACTGATGTTTTTACAACTTAGCTCACAGGCCTACGTGGAAGATAGAGAGCCTATCTCCCTTTGAAAAACGTAAGTTGCCCAAAGTATTCCTTTTAAAATGAAACTCAATTCTCTGAGGGAAAGAATGTGCTATATGCTCCTGATTCTGACTCAAGTGGTTTCTTTTGAGATACATGAGTTCCTTTAACTCTGCTGAAAGGGCCTATTTGGAACAAACAGCCTATCTCCACCTTGAATTTCAAAGATGCAGGAAGTACTGCTTTCAAAAACTTACTGGTTTTTACACGGGTAAACAATGAAGTACATGGCGAAGTTTGTAATCTAGTTGGTTTTCGTTTAGTGCTCCATGTGTTTCTTGAACTCATCTGAATAGGCCCATTTGGAACAAAGAGAGCCTACGTTCACTTTGAAAAATGTAATTTATAGGAAGTACTCCTATCAATAATTAACTCTCTTCTCAGAGGTATACTAGGTCCTAGATTCTATAGCTTGTATCACAGATAGTTTACTGTCAAGAGATAAATGTGTTTCTTCAACTTGCCTGAATAGGCCTATTTCAAAAAAAAGAGCTGATTTTCCCTTTGAAAAACCTAAGTCACAGGATGTATTCCTTCAAAAACCAGCTCAATTCTCGCAGTGAAACAAGCTCCTAGATGCTGCAGTTTTGAACATAGATGGTTTTCTTTGGACAGATACATGTCTTTGTTCACCTCAGCTGAATAGACCTATTTGTTACAAAGAGAGCCTCTCTCCACCTTGAAAAACCTAAGTTGCCAAAGTGTTCATTTTCTATGTACTGAATACTCAGAGGGAAACAATGTGCTACATGTTGCAGCTTCTAGCATTGATGGTTTTCTGGAGATATAAATCTGTTTCTTCACATCAGCTGAATGGTCTTATTTGAAAAAAGGTAAACTTATCTCAACCTTGAAACATACGTTGCTGGAAAGTAGGACGTTCAGGAACATACTCCACTGTCACAGGGAAATAATGTGCTAGAAGCTCCTGCTTCTACTACAGATGATTTCCTTTCTAGAGATACATGTGTTTCTTCCAATTAGCTGAAAAGACCTAATTGAAAAAAGCGAGATTTCTCCACCTTCAAAATTCTCACTGGCAGAGAGTATTTCTTAGGAAAATTAACTACTCTCCATCAGAGAAACAACAGCAAGATACTGAAGCTTGTCACACAGACAGTTTTCTTTTCTTTGGAGAGATTTCTTTGCTCTTTCAACTCAGGTTCGTAGGCCTAGTTGGAACACAGAAAGCCAATCTCCACATTGAAAAACCTACGTTCCCATATGTATTCCTTTGAAAAACGAAATCCATTTTCATCAGAAAACAATGTACGAGATGCTGAGCTTCTACAATACATGGTTCTCTTGGAGAGATAAATGTGTTGCTTCAACTCAGCTGAATTTGCCTCTTTGGAACAATGTGATCTCATGTGAACCTTGGAAAACGTCCGTCGCGGGAAGTAGTCCTTGCAAAACCGTACTCAATTTTCTCAGGAGACAATGGGCTAGATGCTCCTATTTCTGAAACAGACGGTTTTCTTTCAAGTTATGCATGTGTTTCTTTAAATTAGCTGGCTAGGCCTATTTTGAACAAAGAGATTTTATCTCCATATTGAGAAACTGAAGTTGCTCTAGGTATTTCATTGACAAACTACACTCAATCTGACAAGGAAACAATGTGTTAGATATTCCTTCTGGTAACATAGATGGTTTTCTTCGGAGAGAAACACGTGTTTGTTCAAATCAGCTGAAAAGGCCTCCATGATACAAAGGGAGCCTATCTCCATCCTGAAAAACCTAAGTTGCAAGAAGTATTCCTTTTAAATCTACTGACTACTCACATGGAAACAATATGCTAGATGCTGCAGCTTGTAGTTAGACGGTTTTCTTTGGAGAGACACATGTGTTTCTTCACCTCAGCTGAATTGACCTGTTTGGAACCAAGAGAGTCTACCTCCACCTTGAAAATCCTAACTTGCAGGAAGTATTTCTTTGAAAAAACTGGCAAAAGTCTCCCAGGGTGACAATGTTCTTATTCTCCAGGGTCAAACAGAGATGGTTTTCTTTCAGGAGATACATGTGTTCCTTTAAGTCATATAGAAAGGCCTATTTTGTAACAAAGAGCCCATATCCACATTGAATGACCTATGTTGCAGGAGGAATTCCTTTCCAAATCTATCTCGGTTCTCACAGGGAAGCAATGTGCTAGATGTTGCTGCTTGTAACATATAATGTTTCTTGGGAGAGATCCCTGTGTCTTCAACTCAGCTGAACAGGCCAACGTAGAAAAAAGGGAGCCTATCTCCACCGTGAGAAACCATGCTGCAGGAAGTATTCCAATCAAAAACAAACTTATCTCACAGGGAAACAATGTGCTACTATTCCTGCTTCCAACAGAGATGGTGTTCTTTCGAGAGGTATGTGTGTTTCTTGAAATCTGCGGAATAGGCCTATTGGAAACAAAGTGAGCCTATGTCTACATTGAAAGACCTAAACTGCCTGAAGTACTCCTTTCAAATAGTAACTCAGCTCTCTCACAGAATCAATGTGCTACATGCTGCAGCGTCTAATCTAGATGGTTTCCTTTTAGAGATACATGTGTTTCTTCAATTCACCTGATTGTGTGTATTGGGAACAAAGTGAGCCAACCCACCCTTGGAAAACGTAAGTTGCAGGAAGTCTTTCTTTGACAAACTTACTAAATTCTCACAGGGAAACAATGCCCGAATATTCCTGCTTCCAACAGAGATGGCTTTCTTTGGAGAGATATATGTGTTTCTTCAAATGTGCTGAATAGGCCTACTTGGAACAAAGTGTGCCTATCTCTACATTGAAAATCCTCAGTTGCCCGAAGTACTCCTTTCAAGTACTAACTCAGATCTCACAGAGAAACCATGTGCTACATGCTGCAGCTTCTAATCCCGATGGTTTCCTTTTAGAAATACATGTGTTTCTTCAATTCACATGAAGGTGTGTATTGGGAACAAAGTGAGTCAACCCAACCTTGGAAAACGTAAATTGCAGGAAGTATTCCCTTGCAAAACCTATTCAATTCGAAGTTGGAAACAATATGGGGGATGCTCCTTCTTCCACAGAGATGTTTTCTTTGAGAGACACACGTGTTTCTTCAAGTTAGCTGGACAGGCCTATTTGCTTACTGACTGTAACATATAAGATTTCTTTGGAGAGATACATGTGTTTCTTCAATGCAGCTGAAAAATGCCAATGTGGAAATAAGGGAGCCTCTCTCCACCATGAAGCACCCTGTTGCAGGAAGTATTCCATTTACAAACAAACACAATCTCCCAGGGAGACAATGTGCTATTACTCATGCTTCCAGCAGAGATGGTTTTTTTGGAGAAATATATGTGTTTCTTCAAATCTGCTGAACAGGCCTATTAGGAACAAAGAGAGCCTATGTCTACATTGAAAAAGCTAAATTGCCTGAAGTACTCCTTTCAAATATTAACTCAGCTGTCACAGGGAAACAATGAGCTGCACGGTACAGCTTCTAACATAGATGGTTTCCTTTTAGAGGTACGTGTGTTTCTTCAACTCACCTGCCTGTGTCTATCTGGAAAAAAGTGAGCCTATCCCAACCTTGAAAACCCTAAGCTGTAGGAAGTATTCCTATGCAAAGCCTTCTCAATTCTTACTGGGATACAATGTGGTGGATTCTCCTGCTTCTCACACAGATGTTTTCTGTCAAAAGACACATGTGTTTGTTCAAATTAGCCGGGGAGGCCTATTTGGAACAAACAACCCTTTGTTCCCCTTGCAAATTCTGAATGGTGGGAAGAAATTCTTTTAAAATACTCATTTTTAACAGGGAAGCAATGTGCTAGATGTTGAAGATTGTAACATAGATAGTTTTCTTTGCAGAGACACTGATGTTTTTACAACTTAGCTCACAGGCCTACGTGGAAGATAGAGAGCCTATCTCCCTTTGAAAAACGTAAGTTGCCCAAAGTATTCCTTTTAAAATGAAACTCAATTCTCTGAGGGAAAGAATGTGCTATATGCTCCTGATTCTGACTCAAGTGGTTTCTTTTGAGATACATGAGTTCCTTTAACTCTGCTGAAAGGGCCTATTTGGAACAAACAGCCTATCTCCACCTTGAATTTCAAAGATGCAGGAAGTACTGCTTTCAAAAACTTACTGGTTTTTACACGGGTAAACAATGAAGTACATGGCGAAGTTTGTAATCTAGTTGGTTTTCGTTTAGTGCTCCATGTGTTTCTTGAACTCATCTGAATAGGCCCATTTGGAACAAAGAGAGCCTACGTTCACTTTGAAAAATGTAATTTATAGGAAGTACTCCTATCAATAATTAACTCTCTTCTCAGAGGTATACTAGGTCCTAGATTCTATAGCTTGTATCACAGATAGTTTACTGTCAAGAGATAAATGTGTTTCTTCAACTTGCCTGAATAGGCCTATTTCAAAAAAAAGAGCTGATTTTCCCTTTGAAAAACCTAAGTCACAGGAAGTATTCCTTCAAAAACCAGCTCAATTCTCGCAGTGAAACAAGCTCCTAGATGCTGCAGTTTTGAACATAGATGGTTTTCTTTGGACAGATACATGTCTTTGTTCACCTCAGCTGAATAGACCTATTTGTTACAAAGAGAGCCTCTCTCCACCTTGAAAAACCTAAGTTGCCAAAGTGTTCATTTTCTATGTACTGAATACTCAGAGGGAAACAATGTGCTACATGTTGCAGCTTCTAGCATTGATGGTTTTCTGGAGATATAAATCTGTTTCTTCACATCAGCTGAATGGTCTTATTTGAAAAAAGGTAAACTTATCTCAACCTTGAAACATACGTTGCTGGAAAGTAGGACGTTCAGGAACATACTCCACTGTCACAGGGAAATAATGTGCTAGAAGCTCCTGCTTCTACTACAGATGATTTCCTTTCTAGAGATACATGTGTTTCTTCCAATTAGCTGAAAAGACCTAATTGAAAAAAGCGAGATTTCTCCACCTTCAAAATTCTCACTGGCAGAGAGTATTTCTTAGGAAAATTAACTACTCTCCATCAGAGAAACAACAGCAAGATACTGAAGCTTGTCACACAGACAGTTTTCTTTTCTTTGGAGAGATTTCTTTGCTCTTTCAACTCAGGTTCGTAGGCCTAGTTGGAACACAGAAAGCCAATCTCCACATTGAAAAACCTACGTTCCCATATGTATTCCTTTGAAAAACGAAATCCATTTTCATCAGAAAACAATGTACGAAATGCTGAGCTTCTACAATACATGGTTCTCTTGGAGAGATAAATGTGTTGCTTCAACTCAGCTGAATTTGCCTCTTTGGAACAATGTGATCTCATGTGAACCTTGGAAAACGTCCGTCGCGGGAAGTAGTCCTTGCAAAACCGTACTCAATTTTCTCAGGAGACAATGGGCTAGATGCTCCTATTTCTGAAACAGACGGTTTTCTTTCAAGTTATGCATGTGTTTCTTTAAATTAGCTGGCTAGGCCTATTTTGAACAAAGAGATTTTATCTCCATATTGAGAAACTGAAGTTGCTCTAGGTATTTCATTGACAAACTACACTCAATCTGACAAGGAAACAATGTGTTAGATATTCCTTCTGGTAACATAGATGGTTTTCTTCGGAGAGAAACACGTGTTTGTTCAAATCAGCTGAAAAGGCCTCCATGATACAAAGGGAGCCTATCTCCATCCTGAAAAACCTAAGTTGCAAGAAGTATTCCTTTTAAATCTACTGACTACTCACATGGAAACAATATGCTAGATGCTGCAGCTTGTAGTTAGACGGTTTTCTTTGGAGAGACACATGTGTTTCTTCACCTCAGCTGAATTGACCTGTTTGGAACCAAGAGAGTCTACCTCCACCTTGAAAATCCTAACTTGCAGGAAGTATTTCTTTGAAAAAACTGGCAAAAGTCTCCCAGGGTGACAATGTTCTTATTCTCCAGGGTCAAACAGAGATGGTTTTCTTTCAGGAGATACATGTGTTCCTTTAAGTCATATAGAAAGGCCTATTTTGTAACAAAGAGCCCATATCCACATTGAATGACCTATGTTGCAGGAGGAATTCCTTTCCAAATCTATCTCGGTTCTCACAGGGAAGCAATGTGCTAGATGTTGCTGCTTGTAACATATAATGTTTCTTGGGAGAGATCCCTGTGTCTTCAACTCAGCTGAACAGGCCAACGTAGAAAAAAGGGAGCCTATCTCCACCGTGAGAAACCATGCTGCAGGAAGTATTCCAATCAAAAACAAACTTATCTCACAGGGAAACAATGTGCTACCATTCCTGCTTCCAACAGAGATGGTGTTCTTTCGAGAGGTATGTGTGTTTCTTGAAATCTGCGGAATAGGCCTATTGGAAACAAAGTGAGCCTATGTCTACATTGAAAGACCTAAACTGCCTGAAGTACTCCTTTCAAATAGTAACTCAGCTCTCTCACAGAATCAATGTGCTACATGCTGCAGCGTCTAATCTAGATGGTTTCCTTTTAGAGATACATGTGTTTCTTCAATTCACCTGATTGTGTGTATTGGGAACAAAGTGAGCCAACCCACCCTTGGAAAACGTAAGTTGCAGGAAGTCTTTCTTTGACAAACTTACTAAATTCTCACAGGGAAACAATGCCCGAATATTCCTGCTTCCAACAGAGATGGCTTTCTTTGGAGAGATATATGTGTTTCTTCAAATGTGCTGAATAGGCCTACTTGGAACAAAGTGTGCCTATCTCTACATTGAAAATCCTCAGTTGCCCGAAGTACTCCTTTCAAGTACTAACTCAGATCTCACAGAGAAACCATGTGCTACATGCTGCAGCTTCTAATCCCGATGGTTTCCTTTTAGAAATACATGTGTTTCTTCAATTCACATGAAGGTGTGTATTGGGAACAAAGTGAGTCAACCCAACCTTGGAAAACGTAAATTGCAGGAAGTATTCCCTTGCAAAACCTATTCAATTCGAAGTTGGAAACAATATGGGGGATGCTCCTTCTTCCACAGAGATGTTTTCTTTGAGAGACACACGTGTTTCTTCAAGTTAGCTGGACAGGCCTATTTGCTTACTGACTGTAACATATAAGATTTCTTTGGAGAGATACATGTGTTTCTTCAATGCAGCTGAAAAATGCCAATGTGGAAATAAGGGAGCCTCTCTCCACCATGAAGCACCCTGTTGCAGGAAGTATTCCATTTACAAACAAACACAATCTCCCAGGGAGACAATGTGCTATTACTCATGCTTCCAGCAGAGATGGTTTTTTTGGAGAAATATATGTGTTTCTTCAAATCTGCTGAACAGGCCTATTAGGAACAAAGAGAGCCTATGTCTACATTGAAAAAGCTAAATTGCCTGAAGTACTCCTTTCAAATATTAACTCAGCTGTCACAGGGAAACAATGAGCTGCATGGTACAGCTTCTAACATAGATGGTTTCCTTTTAGAGGTACGTGTGTTTCTTCAACTCACCTGCCTGTGCCTATCTGGAAAAAAGTGAGCCTATCCCAACCTTGAAAACCCTAAGCTGTAGGAAGTATTCCTATGCAAAGCCTTCTCAATTCTTACTGGGATACAATGTGGTGGATTCTCCTGCTTCTCACACAGATGTTTTCTGTCAAAAGACACATGTGTTTGTTCAAATTAGCCGGGGAGGCCTATTTGGAACAAACAACCCTTTGTTCCCCTTGCAAATTCTGAATGGTGGGAAGAAATTCTTTTAAAATACTCATTTTTAACAGGGAAGCAATGTGCTAGATGTTGAAGATTGTAACATAGATAGTTTTCTTTGCAGAGACACTGATGTTTTTACAACTTAGCTCACAGGCCTACGTGGAAGATAGAGAGCCTATCTCCCTTTGAAAAACGTAAGTTGCCCAAAGTATTCCTTTTAAAATGAAACTCAATTCTCTGAGGGAAAGAATGTGCTATATGCTCCTGATTCTGACTCAAGTGGTTTCTTTTGAGATACATGAGTTCCTTTAACTCTGCTGAAAGGGCCTATTTGGAACAAACAGCCTATCTCCACCTTGAATTTCAAAGATGCAGGAAGTACTGCTTTCAAAAACTTACTGGTTTTTACACGGGTAAACAATGAAGTACATGGCGAAGTTTGTAATCTAGTTGGTTTTCGTTTAGTGCTCCATGTGTTTCTTGAACTCATCTGAATAGGCCCATTTGGAACAAAGAGAGCCTACGTTCACTTTGAAAAATGTAATTTATAGGAAGTACTCCTATCAATAATTAACTCTCTTCTCAGAGGTATACTAGGTCCTAGATTCTATAGCTTGTATCACAGATAGTTTACTGTCAAGAGATAAATGTGTTTCTTCAACTTGCCTGAATAGGCCTATTTCAAAAAAAAGAGCTGATTTTCCCTTTGAAAAACCTAAGTCACAGGAAGTATTCCTTCAAAAACCAGCTCAATTCTCGCAGTGAAACAAGCTCCTAGATGCTGCAGTTTTGAACATAGATGGTTTTCTTTGGACAGATACATGTCTTTGTTCACCTCAGCTGAATAGACCTATTTGTTACAAAGAGAGCCTCTCTCCACCTTGAAAAACCTAAGTTGCCAAAGTGTTCATTTTCTATGTACTGAATACTCAGAGGGAAACAATGTGCTACATGTTGCAGCTTCTAGCATTGATGGTTTTCTGGAGATATAAATCTGTTTCTTCACATCAGCTGAATGGTCTTATTTGAAAAAAGGTAAACTTATCTCAACCTTGAAACATACGTTGCTGGAAAGTAGGACGTTCAGGAACATACTCCACTGTCACAGGGAAATAATGTGCTAGAAGCTCCTGCTTCTACTACAGATGATTTCCTTTCTAGAGATACATGTGTTTCTTCCAATTAGCTGAAAAGACCTAATTGAAAAAAGCGAGATTTCTCCACCTTCAAAATTCTCACTGGCAGAGAGTATTTCTTAGGAAAATTAACTACTCTCCATCAGAGAAACAACAGCAAGATACTGAAGCTTGTCACACAGACAGTTTTCTTTTCTTTGGAGAGATTTCTTTGCTCTTTCAACTCAGGTTCGTAGGCCTAGTTGGAACACAGAAAGCCAATCTCCACATTGAAAAACCTACGTTCCCATATGTATTCCTTTGAAAAACGAAATCCATTTTCATCAGAAAACAATGTACGAGATGCTGAGCTTCTACAATACATGGTTCTCTTGGAGAGATAAATGTGTTGCTTCAACTCAGCTGAATTTGCCTCTTTGGAACAATGTGATCTCATGTGAACCTTGGAAAACGTCCGTCGCGGGAAGTAGTCCTTGCAAAACCGTACTCAATTTTCTCAGGAGACAATGGGCTAGATGCTCCTATTTCTGAAACAGACGGTTTTCTTTCAAGTTATGCATGTGTTTCTTTAAATTAGCTGGCTAGGCCTATTTTGAACAAAGAGATTTTATCTCCATATTGAGAAACTGAAGTTGCTCTAGGTATTTCATTGACAAACTACACTCAATCTGACAAGGAAACAATGTGTTAGATATTCCTTCTGGTAACATAGATGGTTTTCTTCGGAGAGAAACACGTGTTTGTTCAAATCAGCTGAAAAGGCCTCCATGATACAAAGGGAGCCTATCTCCATCCTGAAAAACCGAAGTTGCAAGAAGTATTCCTTTTAAATCTACTGACTACTCACATGGAAACAATATGCTAGATGCTGCAGCTTGTAGTTAGACGGTTTTCTTTGGAGAGACACATGTGTTTCTTCACCTCAGCTGAATTGACCTGTTTGGAACCAAGAGAGTCTACCTCCACCTTGAAAATCCTAACTTGCAGGAAGTATTTCTTTGAAAAAACTGGCAAAAGTCTCCCAGGGTGACAATGTTCTTATTCTCCAGGGTCAAACAGAGATGGTTTTCTTTCAGGAGATACATGTGTTCCTTTAAGTCATATAGAAAGGCCTATTTTGTAACAAAGAGCCCATATCCACATTGAATGACCTATGTTGCAGGAGGAATTCCTTTCCAAATCTATCTCGGTTCTCACAGGGAAGCAATGTGCTAGATGTTGCTGCTTGTAACATATAATGTTTCTTGGGAGAGATCCCTTTGTCTTCAACTCAGCTGAACAGGCCAACGTAGAAAAAAGGGAGCCTATCTCCACCGTGAGAAACCATGCTGCAGGAAGTATTCCAATCAAAAACAAACTTATCTCACAGGGAAACAATGTGCTACCATTCCTGCTTCCAACAGAGATGGTGTTCTTTCGAGAGGTATGTGTGTTTCTTGAAATCTGCGGAATAGGCCTATTGGAAACAAAGTGAGCCTATGTCTACATTGAAAGACCTAAACTGCCTGAAGTACTCCTTTCAAATAGTAACTCAGCTCTCTCACAGAATCAATGTGCTACATGCTGCAGCGTCTAATCTAGATGGTTTCCTTTTAGAGATACATGTGTTTCTTCAATTCACCTGATTGTGTGTATTGGGAACAAAGTGAGCCAACCCACCCTTGGAAAACGTAAGTTGCAGGAAGTCTTTCTTTGACAAACTTACTAAATTCTCACAGGGAAACAATGCCCGAATATTCCTGCTTCCAACAGAGATGGCTTTCTTTGGAGAGATATATGTGTTTCTTCAAATGTGCTGAATAGGCCTACTTGGAACAAAGTGTGCCTATCTCTACATTGAAAATCCTCAGTTGCCCGAAGTACTCCTTTCAAGTACTAACTCAGATCTCACAGAGAAACCATGTGCTACATGCTGCAGCTTCTAATCCCGATGGTTTCCTTTTAGAAATACATGTGTTTCTTCAATTCACATGAAGGTGTGTATTGGGAACAAAGTGAGTCAACCCAACCTTGGAAAACGTAAATTGCAGGAAGTATTCCCTTGCAAAACCTATTCAATTCGAAGTTGGAAACAATATGGGGGATGCTCCTTCTTCCACAGAGATGTTTTCTTTGAGAGACACACGTGTTTCTTCAAGTTAGCTGGACAGGCCTATTTGCTTACTGACTGTAACATATAAGATTTCTTTGGAGAGATACATGTGTTTCTTCAATGCAGCTGAAAAATGCCAATGTGGAAATAAGGGAGCCTCTCTCCACCATGAAGCACCCTGTTGCAGGAAGTATTCCATTTACAAACAAACACAATCTCCCAGGGAGACAATGTGCTATTACTCATGCTTCCAGCAGAGATGGTTTTTTTGGAGAAATATATGTGTTTCTTCAAATCTGCTGAACAGGCCTATTAGGAACAAAGAGAGCCTATGTCTACATTGAAAAAGCTAAATTGCCTGAAGTACTCCTTTCAAATATTAACTCAGCTGTCACAGGGAAACAATGAGCTGCACGGTACAGCTTCTAACATAGATGGTTTCCTTTTAGAGGTACGTGTGTTTCTTCAACTCACCTGCCTGTGCCTATCTGGAAAAAAGTGAGCCTATCCCAACCTTGAAAACCCTAAGCTGTAGGAAGTATTCCTATGCAAAGCCTTCTCAATTCTTAGTGGGATACAATGTGGTGGATTCTCCTGCTTCTCACACAGATGTTTTCTGTCAAAAGACACATGTGTTTGTTCAAATTAGCCGGGGAGGCCTATTTGGAACAAACAACCCTTTGTTCCCCTTGCAAATTCTGAATGGTGGGAAGAAATTCTTTTAAAATACTCATTTTTAACAGGGAAGCAATGTGCTAGATGTTGAAGATTGTAACATAGATAGTTTTCTTTGCAGAGACACTGATGTTTTTACAACTTAGCTCACAGGCCTACGTGGAAGATAGAGAGCCTATCTCCCTTTGAAAAACGTAAGTTGCCCAAAGTATTCCTTTTAAAATGAAACTCAATTCTCTGAGGGAAAGAATGTGCTATATGCTCCTGATTCTGACTCAAGTGGTTTCTTTTGAGATACATGAGTTCCTTTAACTCTGCTGAAAGGGCCTATTTGGAACAAACAGCCTATCTCCACCTTGAATTTCAAAGATGCAGGAAGTACTGCTTTCAAAAACTTACTGGTTTTTACACGGGTAAACAATGAAGTACATGGCGAAGTTTGTAATCTAGTTGGTTTTCGTTTAGTGCTCCATGTGTTTCTTGAACTCATCTGAATAGGCCCATTTGGAACAAAGAGAGCCTACGTTCACTTTGAAAAATGTAATTTATAGGAAGTACTCCTATCAATAATTAACTCTCTTCTCAGAGGTATACTAGGTCCTAGATTCTATAGCTTGTATCACAGATAGTTTACTGTCAAGAGATAAATGTGTTTCTTCAACTTGCCTGAATAGGCCTATTTCAAAAAAAAGAGCTGATTTTCCCTTTGAAAAACCTAAGTCACAGGAAGTATTCCTTCAAAAACCAGCTCAATTCTCGCAGTGAAACAAGCTCCTAGATGCTGCAGTTTTGAACATAGATGGTTTTCTTTGGACAGATACATGTCTTTGTTCACCTCAGCTGAATAGACCTATTTGTTACAAAGAGAGCCTCTCTCCACCTTGAAAAACCTAAGTTGCCAAAGTGTTCATTTTCTATGTACTGAATACTCAGAGGGAAACAATGTGCTACATGTTGCAGCTTCTAGCATTGATGGTTTTCTGGAGATATAAATCTGTTTCTTCACATCAGCTGAATGGTCTTATTTGAAAAAAGGTAAACTTATCTCAACCTTGAAACATACGTTGCTGGAAAGTAGGACGTTCAGGAACATACTCCACTGTCACAGGGAAATAATGTGCTAGAAGCTCCTGCTTCTACTACAGATGATTTCCTTTCTAGAGATACATGTGTTTCTTCCAATTAGCTGAAAAGACCTAATTGAAAAAAGCGAGATTTCTCCACCTTCAAAATTCTCACTGGCAGAGAGTATTTCTTAGGAAAATTAACTACTCTCCATCAGAGAAACAACAGCAAGATACTGAAGCTTGTCACACAGACAGTTTTCTTTTCTTTGGAGAGATTTCTTTGCTCTTTCAACTCAGGTTCGTAGGCCTAGTTGGAACACAGAAAGCCAATCTCCACATTGAAAAACCTACGTTCCCATATGTATTCCTTTGAAAAACGAAATCCATTTTCATCAGAAAACAATGTACGAGATGCTGAGCTTCTACAATACATGGTTCTCTTGGAGAGATAAATGTGTTGCTTCAACTCAGCTGAATTTGCCTCTTTGGAACAATGTGATCTCATGTGAACCTTGGAAAACGTCCGTCGCGGGAAGTAGTCCTTGCAAAACCGTACTCAATTTTCTCAGGAGACAATGGGCTAGATGCTCCTATTTCTGAAACAGACGGTTTTCTTTCAAGTTATGCATGTGTTTCTTTAAATTAGCTGGCTAGGCCTATTTTGAACAAAGAGATTTTATCTCCATATTGAGAAACTGAAGTTGCTCTAGGTATTTCATTGACAAACTACACTCAATCTGACAAGGAAACAATGTGTTAGATATTCCTTCTGGTAACATAGATGGTTTTCTTCGGAGAGAAACACGTGTTTGTTCAAATCAGCTGAAAAGGCCTCCATGATACAAAGGGAGCCTATCTCCATCCTGAAAAACCTAAGTTGCAAGAAGTATTCCTTTTAAATCTACTGACTACTCACATGGAAACAATATGCTAGATGCTGCAGCTTGTAGTTAGACGGTTTTCTTTGGAGAGACACATGTGTTTCTTCACCTCAGCTGAATTGACCTGTTTGGAACCAAGAGAGTCTACCTCCACCTTGAAAATCCTAACTTGCAGGAAGTATTTCTTTGAAAAAACTGGCAAAAGTCTCCCAGGGTGACAATGTTCTTATTCTCCAGGGTCAAACAGAGATGGTTTTCTTTCAGGAGATACATGTGTTCCTTTAAGTCATATAGAAAGGCCTATTTTGTAACAAAGAGCCCATATCCACATTGAATGACCTATGTTGCAGGAGGAATTCCTTTCCAAATCTATCTCGGTTCTCACAGGGAAGCAATGTGCTAGATGTTGCTGCTTGTAACATATAATGTTTCTTGGGAGAGATCCCTTTGTCTTCAACTCAGCTGAACAGGCCAACGTAGAAAAAAGGGAGCCTATCTCCACCGTGAGAAACCATGCTGCAGGAAGTATTCCAATCAAAAACAAACTTATCTCACAGGGAAACAATGTGCTACCATTCCTGCTTCCAACAGAGATGGTGTTCTTTCGAGAGGTATGTGTGTTTCTTGAAATCTGCGGAATAGGCCTATTGGAAACAAAGTGAGCCTATGTCTACATTGAAAGACCTAAACTGCCTGAAGTACTCCTTTCAAATAGTAACTCAGCTCTCTCACAGAATCAATGTGCTACATGCTGCAGCGTCTAATCTAGATGGTTTCCTTTTAGAGATACATGTGTTTCTTCAATTCACCTGATTGTGTGTATTGGGAACAAAGTGAGCCAACCCACCCTTGGAAAACGTAAGTTGCAGGAAGTCTTTCTTTGACAAACTTACTAAATTCTCACAGGGAAACAATGCCCGAATATTCCTGCTTCCAACAGAGATGGCTTTCTTTGGAGAGATATATGTGTTTCTTCAAATGTGCTGAATAGGCCTACTTGGAACAAAGTGTGCCTATCTCTACATTGAAAATCCTCAGTTGCCCGAAGTACTCCTTTCAAGTACTAACTCAGATCTCACAGAGAAACCATGTGCTACATGCTGCAGCTTCTAATCCCGATGGTTTCCTTTTAGAAATACATGTGTTTCTTCAATTCACATGAAGGTGTGTATTGGGAACAAAGTGAGTCAACCCAACCTTGGAAAACGTAAATTGCAGGAAGTATTCCCTTGCAAAACCTATTCAATTCGAAGTTGGAAACAATATGGGGGATGCTCCTTCTTCCACAGAGATGTTTTCTTTGAGAGACACACGTGTTTCTTCAAGTTAGCTGGACAGGCCTATTTGCTTACTGACTGTAACATATAAGATTTCTTTGGAGAGATACATGTGTTTCTTCAATGCAGCTGAAAAATGCCAATGTGGAAATAAGGGAGCCTCTCTCCACCATGAAGCACCCTGTTGCAGGAAGTATTCCATTTACAAACAAACACAATCTCCCAGGGAGACAATGTGCTATTACTCATGCTTCCAGCAGAGATGGTTTTTTTGGAGAAATATATGTGTTTCTTCAAATCTGCTGAACAGGCCTATTAGGAACAAAGAGAGCCTATGTCTACATTGAAAAAGCTAAATTGCCTGAAGTACTCCTTTCAAATATTAACTCAGCTGTCACAGGGAAACAATGAGCTGCACGGTACAGCTTCTAACATAGATGGTTTCCTTTTAGAGGTACGTGTGTTTCTTCAACTCACCTGCCTGTGCCTATCTGGAAAAAAGTGAGCCTATCCCAACCTTGAAAACCCTAAGCTGTAGGAAGTATTCCTATGCAAAGCCTTCTCAATTCTTAGTGGGATACAATGTGGTGGATTCTCCTGCTTCTCACACAGATGTTTTCTGTCAAAAGACACATGTGTTTGTTCAAATTAGCCGGGGAGGCCTATTTGGAACAAACAACCCTTTGTTCCCCTTGCAAATTCTGAATGGTGGGAAGAAATTCTTTTAAAATACTCATTTTTAACAGGGAAGCAATGTGCTAGATGTTGAAGATTGTAACATAGATAGTTTTCTTTGCAGAGACACTGATGTTTTTACAACTTAGCTCACAGGCCTACGTGGAAGATAGAGAGCCTATCTCCCTTTGAAAAACGTAAGTTGCCCAAAGTATTCCTTTTAAAATGAAACTCAATTCTCTGAGGGAAAGAATGTGCTATATGCTCCTGATTCTGACTCAAGTGGTTTCTTTTGAGATACATGAGTTCCTTTAACTCTGCTGAAAGGGCCTATTTGGAACAAACAGCCTATCTCCACCTTGAATTTCAAAGATGCAGGAAGTACTGCTTTCAAAAACTTACTGGTTTTTACACGGGTAAACAATGAAGTACATGGCGAAGTTTGTAATCTAGTTGGTTTTCGTTTAGTGCTCCATGTGTTTCTTGAACTCATCTGAATAGGCCCATTTGGAACAAAGAGAGCCTACGTTCACTTTGAAAAATGTAATTTATAGGAAGTACTCCTATCAATAATTAACTCTCTTCTCAGAGGTATACTAGGTCCTAGATTCTATAGCTTGTATCACAGATAGTTTACTGTCAAGAGATAAATGTGTTTCTTCAACTTGCCTGAATAGGCCTATTTCAAAAAAAAGAGCTGATTTTCCCTTTGAAAAACCTAAGTCACAGGAAGTATTCCTTCAAAAACCAGCTCAATTCTCGCAGTGAAACAAGCTCCTAGATGCTGCAGTTTTGAACATAGATGGTTTTCTTTGGACAGATACATGTCTTTGTTCACCTCAGCTGAATAGACCTATTTGTTACAAAGAGAGCCTCTCTCCACCTTGAAAAACCTAAGTTGCCAAAGTGTTCATTTTCTATGTACTGAATACTCAGAGGGAAACAATGTGCTACATGTTGCAGCTTCTAGCATTGATGGTTTTCTGGAGATATAAATCTGTTTCTTCACATCAGCTGAATGGTCTTATTTGAAAAAAGGTAAACTTATCTCAACCTTGAAACATACGTTGCTGGAAAGTAGGACGTTCAGGAACATACTCCACTGTCACAGGGAAATAATGTGCTAGAAGCTCCTGCTTCTACTACAGATGATTTCCTTTCTAGAGATACATGTGTTTCTTCCAATTAGCTGAAAAGACCTAATTGAAAAAAGCGAGATTTCTCCACCTTCAAAATTCTCACTGGCAGAGAGTATTTCTTAGGAAAATTAACTACTCTCCATCAGAGAAACAACAGCAAGATACTGAAGCTTGTCACACAGACAGTTTTCTTTTCTTTGGAGAGATTTCTTTGCTCTTTCAACTCAGGTTCGTAGGCCTAGTTGGAACACAGAAAGCCAATCTCCACATTGAAAAACCTACGTTCCCATATGTATTCCTTTGAAAAACGAAATCCATTTTCATCAGAAAACAATGTACGAGATGCTGAGCTTCTACAATACATGGTTCTCTTGGAGAGATAAATGTGTTGCTTCAACTCAGCTGAATTTGCCTCTTTGGAACAATGTGATCTCATGTGAACCTTGGAAAACGTCCGTCGCGGGAAGTAGTCCTTGCAAAACCGTACTCAATTTTCTCAGGAGACAATGGGCTAGATGCTCCTATTTCTGAAACAGACGGTTTTCTTTCAAGTTATGCATGTGTTTCTTTAAATTAGCTGGCTAGGCCTATTTTGAACAAAGAGATTTTATCTCCATATTGAGAAACTGAAGTTGCTCTAGGTATTTCATTGACAAACTACACTCAATCTGACAAGGAAACAATGTGTTAGATATTCCTTCTGGTAACATAGATGGTTTTCTTCGGAGAGAAACACGTGTTTGTTCAAATCAGCTGAAAAGGCCTCCATGATACAAAGGGAGCCTATCTCCATCCTGAAAAACCGAAGTTGCAAGAAGTATTCCTTTTAAATCTACTGACTACTCACATGGAAACAATATGCTAGATGCTGCAGCTTGTAGTTAGACGGTTTTCTTTGGAGAGACACATGTGTTTCTTCACCTCAGCTGAATTGACCTGTTTGGAACCAAGAGAGTCTACCTCCACCTTGAAAATCCTAACTTGCAGGAAGTATTTCTTTGAAAAAACTGGCAAAAGTCTCCCAGGGTGACAATGTTCTTATTCTCCAGGGTCAAACAGAGATGGTTTTCTTTCAGGAGATACATGTGTTCCTTTAAGTCATATAGAAAGGCCTATTTTGTAACAAAGAGCCCATATCCACATTGAATGACCTATGTTGCAGGAGGAATTCCTTTCCAAATCTATCTCGGTTCTCACAGGGAAGCAATGTGCTAGATGTTGCTGCTTGTAACATATAATGTTTCTTGGGAGAGATCCCTTTGTCTTCAACTCAGCTGAACAGGCCAACGTAGAAAAAAGGGAGCCTATCTCCACCGTGAGAAACCATGCTGCAGGAAGTATTCCAATCAAAAACAAACTTATCTCACAGGGAAACAATGTGCTACCATTCCTGCTTCCAACAGAGATGGTGTTCTTTCGAGAGGTATGTGTGTTTCTTGAAATCTGCGGAATAGGCCTATTGGAAACAAAGTGAGCCTATGTCTACATTGAAAGACCTAAACTGCCTGAAGTACTCCTTTCAAATAGTAACTCAGCTCTCTCACAGAATCAATGTGCTACATGCTGCAGCGTCTAATCTAGATGGTTTCCTTTTAGAGATACATGTGTTTCTTCAATTCACCTGATTGTGTGTATTGGGAACAAAGTGAGCCAACCCACCCTTGGAAAACGTAAGTTGCAGGAAGTCTTTCTTTGACAAACTTACTAAATTCTCACAGGGAAACAATGCCCGAATATTCCTGCTTCCAACAGAGATGGCTTTCTTTGGAGAGATATATGTGTTTCTTCAAATGTGCTGAATAGGCCTACTTGGAACAAAGTGTGCCTATCTCTACATTGAAAATCCTCAGTTGCCCGAAGTACTCCTTTCAAGTACTAACTCAGATCTCACAGAGAAACCATGTGCTACATGCTGCAGCTTCTAATCCCGATGGTTTCCTTTTAGAAATACATGTGTTTCTTCAATTCACATGAAGGTGTGTATTGGGAACAAAGTGAGTCAACCCAACCTTGGAAAACGTAAATTGCAGGAAGTATTCCCTTGCAAAACCTATTCAATTCGAAGTTGGAAACAATATGGGGGATGCTCCTTCTTCCACAGAGATGTTTTCTTTGAGAGACACACGTGTTTCTTCAAGTTAGCTGGACAGGCCTATTTGCTTACTGACTGTAACATATAAGATTTCTTTGGAGAGATACATGTGTTTCTTCAATGCAGCTGAAAAATGCCAATGTGGAAATAAGGGAGCCTCTCTCCACCATGAAGCACCCTGTTGCAGGAAGTATTCCATTTACAAACAAACACAATCTCCCAGGGAGACAATGTGCTATTACTCATGCTTCCAGCAGAGATGGTTTTTTTGGAGAAATATATGTGTTTCTTCAAATCTGCTGAACAGGCCTATTAGGAACAAAGAGAGCCTATGTCTACATTGAAAAAGCTAAATTGCCTGAAGTACTCCTTTCAAATATTAACTCAGCTGTCACAGGGAAACAATGAGCTGCACGGTACAGCTTCTAACATAGATGGTTTCCTTTTAGAGGTACGTGTGTTTCTTCAACTCACCTGCCTGTGCCTATCTGGAAAAAAGTGAGCCTATCCCAACCTTGAAAACCCTAAGCTGTAGGAAGTATTCCTATGCAAAGCCTTCTCAATTCTTAGTGGGATACAATGTGGTGGATTCTCCTGCTTCTCACACAGATGTTTTCTGTCAAAAGACACATGTGTTTGTTCAAATTAGCCGGGGAGGCCTATTTGGAACAAACAACCCTTTGTTCCCCTTGCAAATTCTGAATGGTGGGAAGAAATTCTTTTAAAATACTCATTTTTAACAGGGAAGCAATGTGCTAGATGTTGAAGATTGTAACATAGATAGTTTTCTTTGCAGAGACACTGATGTTTTTACAACTTAGCTCACAGGCCTACGTGGAAGATAGAGAGCCTATCTCCCTTTGAAAAACGTAAGTTGCCCAAAGTATTCCTTTTAAAATGAAACTCAATTCTCTGAGGGAAAGAATGTGCTATATGCTCCTGATTCTGACTCAAGTGGTTTCTTTTGAGATACATGAGTTCCTTTAACTCTGCTGAAAGGGCCTATTTGGAACAAACAGCCTATCTCCACCTTGAATTTCAAAGATGCAGGAAGTACTGCTTTCAAAAACTTACTGGTTTTTACACGGGTAAACAATGAAGTACATGGCGAAGTTTGTAATCTAGTTGGTTTTCGTTTAGTGCTCCATGTGTTTCTTGAACTCATCTGAATAGGCCCATTTGGAACAAAGAGAGCCTACGTTCACTTTGAAAAATGTAATTTATAGGAAGTACTCCTATCAATAATTAACTCTCTTCTCAGAGGTATACTAGGTCCTAGATTCTATAGCTTGTATCACAGATAGTTTACTGTCAAGAGATAAATGTGTTTCTTCAACTTGCCTGAATAGGCCTATTTCAAAAAAAAGAGCTGATTTTCCCTTTGAAAAACCTAAGTCACAGGAAGTATTCCTTCAAAAACCAGCTCAATTCTCGCAGTGAAACAAGCTCCTAGATGCTGCAGTTTTGAACATAGATGGTTTTCTTTGGACAGATACATGTCTTTGTTCACCTCAGCTGAATAGACCTATTTGTTACAAAGAGAGCCTCTCTCCACCTTGAAAAACCTAAGTTGCCAAAGTGTTCATTTTCTATGTACTGAATACTCAGAGGGAAACAATGTGCTACATGTTGCAGCTTCTAGCATTGATGGTTTTCTGGAGATATAAATCTGTTTCTTCACATCAGCTGAATGGTCTTATTTGAAAAAAGGTAAACTTATCTCAACCTTGAAACATACGTTGCTGGAAAGTAGGACGTTCAGGAACATACTCCACTGTCACAGGGAAATAATGTGCTAGAAGCTCCTGCTTCTACTACAGATGATTTCCTTTCTAGAGATACATGTGTTTCTTCCAATTAGCTGAAAAGACCTAATTGAAAAAAGCGAGATTTCTCCACCTTCAAAATTCTCACTGGCAGAGAGTATTTCTTAGGAAAATTAACTACTCTCCATCAGAGAAACAACAGCAAGATACTGAAGCTTGTCACACAGACAGTTTTCTTTTCTTTGGAGAGATTTCTTTGCTCTTTCAACTCAGGTTCGTAGGCCTAGTTGGAACACAGAAAGCCAATCTCCACATTGAAAAACCTACGTTCCCATATGTATTCCTTTGAAAAACGAAATCCATTTTCATCAGAAAACAATGTACGAGATGCTGAGCTTCTACAATACATGGTTCTCTTGGAGAGATAAATGTGTTGCTTCAACTCAGCTGAATTTGCCTCTTTGGAACAATGTGATCTCATGTGAACCTTGGAAAACGTCCGTCGCGGGAAGTAGTCCTTGCAAAACCGTACTCAATTTTCTCAGGAGACAATGGGCTAGATGCTCCTATTTCTGAAACAGACGGTTTTCTTTCAAGTTATGCATGTGTTTCTTTAAATTAGCTGGCTAGGCCTATTTTGAACAAAGAGATTTTATCTCCATATTGAGAAACTGAAGTTGCTCTAGGTATTTCATTGACAAACTACACTCAATCTGACAAGGAAACAATGTGTTAGATATTCCTTCTGGTAACATAGATGGTTTTCTTCGGAGAGAAACACGTGTTTGTTCAAATCAGCTGAAAAGGCCTCCATGATACAAAGGGAGCCTATCTCCATCCTGAAAAACCTAAGTTGCAAGAAGTATTCCTTTTAAATCTACTGACTACTCACATGGAAACAATATGCTAGATGCTGCAGCTTGTAGTTAGACGGTTTTCTTTGGAGAGACACATGTGTTTCTTCACCTCAGCTGAATTGACCTGTTTGGAACCAAGAGAGTCTACCTCCACCTTGAAAATCCTAACTTGCAGGAAGTATTTCTTTGAAAAAACTGGCAAAAGTCTCCCAGGGTGACAATGTTCTTATTCTCCAGGGTCAAACAGAGATGGTTTTCTTTCAGGAGATACATGTGTTCCTTTAAGTCATATAGAAAGGCCTATTTTGTAACAAAGAGCCCATATCCACATTGAATGACCTATGTTGCAGGAGGAATTCCTTTCCAAATCTATCTCGGTTCTCACAGGGAAGCAATGTGCTAGATGTTGCTGCTTGTAACATATAATGTTTCTTGGGAGAGATCCCTTTGTCTTCAACTCAGCTGAACAGGCCAACGTAGAAAAAAGGGAGCCTATCTCCACCGTGAGAAACCATGCTGCAGGAAGTATTCCAATCAAAAACAAACTTATCTCACAGGGAAACAATGTGCTACCATTCCTGCTTCCAACAGAGATGGTGTTCTTTCGAGAGGTATGTGTGTTTCTTGAAATCTGCGGAATAGGCCTATTGGAAACAAAGTGAGCCTATGTCTACATTGAAAGACCTAAACTGCCTGAAGTACTCCTTTCAAATAGTAACTCAGCTCTCTCACAGAATCAATGTGCTACATGCTGCAGCGTCTAATCTAGATGGTTTCCTTTTAGAGATACATGTGTTTCTTCAATTCACCTGATTGTGTGTATTGGGAACAAAGTGAGCCAACCCACCCTTGGAAAACGTAAGTTGCAGGAAGTCTTTCTTTGACAAACTTACTAAATTCTCACAGGGAAACAATGCCCGAATATTCCTGCTTCCAACAGAGATGGCTTTCTTTGGAGAGATATATGTGTTTCTTCAAATGTGCTGAATAGGCCTACTTGGAACAAAGTGTGCCTATCTCTACATTGAAAATCCTCAGTTGCCCGAAGTACTCCTTTCAAGTACTAACTCAGATCTCACAGAGAAACCATGTGCTACATGCTGCAGCTTCTAATCCCGATGGTTTCCTTTTAGAAATACATGTGTTTCTTCAATTCACATGAAGGTGTGTATTGGGAACAAAGTGAGTCAACCCAACCTTGGAAAACGTAAATTGCAGGAAGTATTCCCTTGCAAAACCTATTCAATTCGAAGTTGGAAACAATATGGGGGATGCTCCTTCTTCCACAGAGATGTTTTCTTTGAGAGACACACGTGTTTCTTCAAGTTAGCTGGACAGGCCTATTTGCTTACTGACTGTAACATATAAGATTTCTTTGGAGAGATACATGTGTTTCTTCAATGCAGCTGAAAAATGCCAATGTGGAAATAAGGGAGCCTCTCTCCACCATGAAGCACCCTGTTGCAGGAAGTATTCCATTTACAAACAAACACAATCTCCCAGGGAGACAATGTGCTATTACTCATGCTTCCAGCAGAGATGGTTTTTTTGGAGAAATATATGTGTTTCTTCAAATCTGCTGAACAGGCCTATTAGGAACAAAGAGAGCCTATGTCTACATTGAAAAAGCTAAATTGCCTGAAGTACTCCTTTCAAATATTAACTCAGCTGTCACAGGGAAACAATGAGCTGCACGGTACAGCTTCTAACATAGATGGTTTCCTTTTAGAGGTACGTGTGTTTCTTCAACTCACCTGCCTGTGCCTATCTGGAAAAAAGTGAGCCTATCCCAACCTTGAAAACCCTAAGCTGTAGGAAGTATTCCTATGCAAAGCCTTCTCAATTCTTACTGGGATACAATGTGGTGGATTCTCCTGCTTCTCACACAGATGTTTTCTGTCAAAAGACACATGTGTTTGTTCAAATTAGCCGGGGAGGCCTATTTGGAACAAACAACCCTTTGTTCCCCTTGCAAATTCTGAATGGTGGGAAGAAATTCTTTTAAAATACTCATTTTTAACAGGGAAGCAATGTGCTAGATGTTGAAGATTGTAACATAGATAGTTTTCTTTGCAGAGACACTGATGTTTTTACAACTTAGCTCACAGGCCTACGTGGAAGATAGAGAGCCTATCTCCCTTTGAAAAACGTAAGTTGCCCAAAGTATTCCTTTTAAAATGAAACTCAATTCTCTGAGGGAAAGAATGTGCTATATGCTCCTGATTCTGACTCAAGTGGTTTCTTTTGAGATACATGAGTTCCTTTAACTCTGCTGAAAGGGCCTATTTGGAACAAACAGCCTATCTCCACCTTGAATTTCAAAGATGCAGGAAGTACTGCTTTCAAAAACTTACTGGTTTTTACACGGGTAAACAATGAAGTACATGGCGAAGTTTGTAATCTAGTTGGTTTTCGTTTAGTGCTCCATGTGTTTCTTGAACTCATCTGAATAGGCCCATTTGGAACAAAGAGAGCCTACGTTCACTTTGAAAAATGTAATTTATAGGAAGTACTCCTATCAATAATTAACTCTCTTCTCAGAGGTATACTAGGTCCTAGATTCTATAGCTTGTATCACAGATAGTTTACTGTCAAGAGATAAATGTGTTTCTTCAACTTGCCTGAATAGGCCTATTTCAAAAAAAAGAGCTGATTTTCCCTTTGAAAAACCTAAGTCACAGGAAGTATTCCTTCAAAAACCAGCTCAATTCTCGCAGTGAAACAAGCTCCTAGATGCTGCAGTTTTGAACATAGATGGTTTTCTTTGGACAGATACATGTCTTTGTTCACCTCAGCTGAATAGACCTATTTGTTACAAAGAGAGCCTCTCTCCACCTTGAAAAACCTAAGTTGCCAAAGTGTTCATTTTCTATGTACTGAATACTCAGAGGGAAACAATGTGCTACATGTTGCAGCTTCTAGCATTGATGGTTTTCTGGAGATATAAATCTGTTTCTTCACATCAGCTGAATGGTCTTATTTGAAAAAAGGTAAACTTATCTCAACCTTGAAACATACGTTGCTGGAAAGTAGGACGTTCAGGAACATACTCCACTGTCACAGGGAAATAATGTGCTAGAAGCTCCTGCTTCTACTACAGATGATTTCCTTTCTAGAGATACATGTGTTTCTTCCAATTAGCTGAAAAGACCTAATTGAAAAAAGCGAGATTTCTCCACCTTCAAAATTCTCACTGGCAGAGAGTATTTCTTAGGAAAATTAACTACTCTCCATCAGAGAAACAACAGCAAGATACTGAAGCTTGTCACACAGACAGTTTTCTTTTCTTTGGAGAGATTTCTTTGCTCTTTCAACTCAGGTTCGTAGGCCTAGTTGGAACACAGAAAGCCAATCTCCACATTGAAAAACCTACGTTCCCATATGTATTCCTTTGAAAAACGAAATCCATTTTCATCAGAAAACAATGTACGAGATGCTGAGCTTCTACAATACATGGTTCTCTTGGAGAGATAAATGTGTTGCTTCAACTCAGCTGAATTTGCCTCTTTGGAACAATGTGATCTCATGTGAACCTTGGAAAACGTCCGTCGCGGGAAGTAGTCCTTGCAAAACCGTACTCAATTTTCTCAGGAGACAATGGGCTAGATGCTCCTATTTCTGAAACAGACGGTTTTCTTTCAAGTTATGCATGTGTTTCTTTAAATTAGCTGGCTAGGCCTATTTTGAACAAAGAGATTTTATCTCCATATTGAGAAACTGAAGTTGCTCTAGGTATTTCATTGACAAACTACACTCAATCTGACAAGGAAACAATGTGTTAGATATTCCTTCTGGTAACATAGATGGTTTTCTTCGGAGAGAAACACGTGTTTGTTCAAATCAGCTGAAAAGGCCTCCATGATACAAAGGGAGCCTATCTCCATCCTGAAAAACCTAAGTTGCAAGAAGTATTCCTTTTAAATCTACTGACTACTCACATGGAAACAATATGCTAGATGCTGCAGCTTGTAGTTAGACGGTTTTCTTTGGAGAGACACATGTGTTTCTTCACCTCAGCTGAATTGACCTGTTTGGAACCAAGAGAGTCTACCTCCACCTTGAAAATCCTAACTTGCAGGAAGTATTTCTTTGAAAAAACTGGCAAAAGTCTCCCAGGGTGACAATGTTCTTATTCTCCAGGGTCAAACAGAGATGGTTTTCTTTCAGGAGATACATGTGTTCCTTTAAGTCATATAGAAAGGCCTATTTTGTAACAAAGAGCCCATATCCACATTGAATGACCTATGTTGCAGGAGGAATTCCTTTCCAAATCTATCTCGGTTCTCACAGGGAAGCAATGTGCTAGATGTTGCTGCTTGTAACATATAATGTTTCTTGGGAGAGATCCCTTTGTCTTCAACTCAGCTGAACAGGCCAACGTAGAAAAAAGGGAGCCTATCTCCACCGTGAGAAACCATGCTGCAGGAAGTATTCCAATCAAAAACAAACTTATCTCACAGGGAAACAATGTGCTACCATTCCTGCTTCCAACAGAGATGGTGTTCTTTCGAGAGGTATGTGTGTTTCTTGAAATCTGCGGAATAGGCCTATTGGAAACAAAGTGAGCCTATGTCTACATTGAAAGACCTAAACTGCCTGAAGTACTCCTTTCAAATAGTAACTCAGCTCTCTCACAGAATCAATGTGCTACATGCTGCAGCGTCTAATCTAGATGGTTTCCTTTTAGAGATACATGTGTTTCTTCAATTCACCTGATTGTGTGTATTGGGAACAAAGTGAGCCAACCCACCCTTGGAAAACGTAAGTTGCAGGAAGTCTTTCTTTGACAAACTTACTAAATTCTCACAGGGAAACAATGCCCGAATATTCCTGCTTCCAACAGAGATGGCTTTCTTTGGAGAGATATATGTGTTTCTTCAAATGTGCTGAATAGGCCTACTTGGAACAAAGTGTGCCTATCTCTACATTGAAAATCCTCAGTTGCCCGAAGTACTCCTTTCAAGTACTAACTCAGATCTCACAGAGAAACCATGTGCTACATGCTGCAGCTTCTAATCCCGATGGTTTCCTTTTAGAAATACATGTGTTTCTTCAATTCACATGAAGGTGTGTATTGGGAACAAAGTGAGTCAACCCAACCTTGGAAAACGTAAATTGCAGGAAGTATTCCCTTGCAAAACCTATTCAATTCGAAGTTGGAAACAATATGGGGGATGCTCCTTCTTCCACAGAGATGTTTTCTTTGAGAGACACACGTGTTTCTTCAAGTTAGCTGGACAGGCCTATTTGCTTACTGACTGTAACATATAAGATTTCTTTGGAGAGATACATGTGTTTCTTCAATGCAGCTGAAAAATGCCAATGTGGAAATAAGGGAGCCTCTCTCCACCATGAAGCACCCTGTTGCAGGAAGTATTCCATTTACAAACAAACACAATCTCCCAGGGAGACAATGTGCTATTACTCATGCTTCCAGCAGAGATGGTTTTTTTGGAGAAATATATGTGTTTCTTCAAATCTGCTGAACAGGCCTATTAGGAACAAAGAGAGCCTATGTCTACATTGAAAAAGCTAAATTGCCTGAAGTACTCCTTTCAAATATTAACTCAGCTGTCACAGGGAAACAATGAGCTGCACGGTACAGCTTCTAACATAGATGGTTTCCTTTTAGAGGTACGTGTGTTTCTTCAACTCACCTGCCTGTGCCTATCTGGAAAAAAGTGAGCCTATCCCAACCTTGAAAACCCTAAGCTGTAGGAAGTATTCCTATGCAAAGCCTTCTCAATTCTTACTGGGATACAATGTGGTGGATTCTCCTGCTTCTCACACAGATGTTTTCTGTCAAAAGACACATGTGTTTGTTCAAATTAGCCGGGGAGGCCTATTTGGAACAAACAACCCTTTGTTCCCCTTGCAAATTCTGAATGGTGGGAAGAAATTCTTTTAAAATACTCATTTTTAACAGGGAAGCAATGTGCTAGATGTTGAAGATTGTAACATAGATAGTTTTCTTTGCAGAGACACTGATGTTTTTACAACTTAGCTCACAGGCCTACGTGGAAGATAGAGAGCCTATCTCCCTTTGAAAAACGTAAGTTGCCCAAAGTATTCCTTTTAAAATGAAACTCAATTCTCTGAGGGAAAGAATGTGCTATATGCTCCTGATTCTGACTCAAGTGGTTTCTTTTGAGATACATGAGTTCCTTTAACTCTGCTGAAAGGGCCTATTTGGAACAAACAGCCTATCTCCACCTTGAATTTCAAAGATGCAGGAAGTACTGCTTTCAAAAACTTACTGGTTTTTACACGGGTAAACAATGAAGTACATGGCGAAGTTTGTAATCTAGTTGGTTTTCGTTTAGTGCTCCATGTGTTTCTTGAACTCATCTGAATAGGCCCATTTGGAACAAAGAGAGCCTACGTTCACTTTGAAAAATGTAATTTATAGGAAGTACTCCTATCAATAATTAACTCTCTTCTCAGAGGTATACTAGGTCCTAGATTCTATAGCTTGTATCACAGATAGTTTACTGTCAAGAGATAAATGTGTTTCTTCAACTTGCCTGAATAGGCCTATTTCAAAAAAAAGAGCTGATTTTCCCTTTGAAAAACCTAAGTCACAGGAAGTATTCCTTCAAAAACCAGCTCAATTCTCGCAGTGAAACAAGCTCCTAGATGCTGCAGTTTTGAACATAGATGGTTTTCTTTGGACAGATACATGTCTTTGTTCACCTCAGCTGAATAGACCTATTTGTTACAAAGAGAGCCTCTCTCCACCTTGAAAAACCTAAGTTGCCAAAGTGTTCATTTTCTATGTACTGAATACTCAGAGGGAAACAATGTGCTACATGTTGCAGCTTCTAGCATTGATGGTTTTCTGGAGATATAAATCTGTTTCTTCACATCAGCTGAATGGTCTTATTTGAAAAAAGGTAAACTTATCTCAACCTTGAAACATACGTTGCTGGAAAGTAGGACGTTCAGGAACATACTCCACTGTCACAGGGAAATAATGTGCTAGAAGCTCCTGCTTCTACTACAGATGATTTCCTTTCTAGAGATACATGTGTTTCTTCCAATTAGCTGAAAAGACCTAATTGAAAAAAGCGAGATTTCTCCACCTTCAAAATTCTCACTGGCAGAGAGTATTTCTTAGGAAAATTAACTACTCTCCATCAGAGAAACAACAGCAAGATACTGAAGCTTGTCACACAGACAGTTTTCTTTTCTTTGGAGAGATTTCTTTGCTCTTTCAACTCAGGTTCGTAGGCCTAGTTGGAACACAGAAAGCCAATCTCCACATTGAAAAACCTACGTTCCCATATGTATTCCTTTGAAAAACGAAATCCATTTTCATCAGAAAACAATGTACGAGATGCTGAGCTTCTACAATACATGGTTCTCTTGGAGAGATAAATGTGTTGCTTCAACTCAGCTGAATTTGCCTCTTTGGAACAATGTGATCTCATGTGAACCTTGGAAAACGTCCGTCGCGGGAAGTAGTCCTTGCAAAACCGTACTCAATTTTCTCAGGAGACAATGGGCTAGATGCTCCTATTTCTGAAACAGACGGTTTTCTTTCAAGTTATGCATGTGTTTCTTTAAATTAGCTGGCTAGGCCTATTTTGAACAAAGAGATTTTATCTCCATATTGAGAAACTGAAGTTGCTCTAGGTATTTCATTGACAAACTACACTCAATCTGACAAGGAAACAATGTGTTAGATATTCCTTCTGGTAACATAGATGGTTTTCTTCGGAGAGAAACACGTGTTTGTTCAAATCAGCTGAAAAGGCCTCCATGATACAAAGGGAGCCTATCTCCATCCTGAAAAACCTAAGTTGCAAGAAGTATTCCTTTTAAATCTACTGACTACTCACATGGAAACAATATGCTAGATGCTGCAGCTTGTAGTTAGACGGTTTTCTTTGGAGAGACACATGTGTTTCTTCACCTCAGCTGAATTGACCTGTTTGGAACCAAGAGAGTCTACCTCCACCTTGAAAATCCTAACTTGCAGGAAGTATTTCTTTGAAAAAACTGGCAAAAGTCTCCCAGGGTGACAATGTTCTTATTCTCCAGGGTCAAACAGAGATGGTTTTCTTTCAGGAGATACATGTGTTCCTTTAAGTCATATAGAAAGGCCTATTTTGTAACAAAGAGCCCATATCCACATTGAATGACCTATGTTGCAGGAGGAATTCCTTTCCAAATCTATCTCGGTTCTCACAGGGAAGCAATGTGCTAGATGTTGCTGCTTGTAACATATAATGTTTCTTGGGAGAGATCCCTTTGTCTTCAACTCAGCTGAACAGGCCAACGTAGAAAAAAGGGAGCCTATCTCCACCGTGAGAAACCATGCTGCAGGAAGTATTCCAATCAAAAACAAACTTATCTCACAGGGAAACAATGTGCTACCATTCCTGCTTCCAACAGAGATGGTGTTCTTTCGAGAGGTATGTGTGTTTCTTGAAATCTGCGGAATAGGCCTATTGGAAACAAAGTGAGCCTATGTCTACATTGAAAGACCTAAACTGCCTGAAGTACTCCTTTCAAATAGTAACTCAGCTCTCTCACAGAATCAATGTGCTACATGCTGCAGCGTCTAATCTAGATGGTTTCCTTTTAGAGATACATGTGTTTCTTCAATTCACCTGATTGTGTGTATTGGGAACAAAGTGAGCCAACCCACCCTTGGAAAACGTAAGTTGCAGGAAGTCTTTCTTTGACAAACTTACTAAATTCTCACAGGGAAACAATGCCCGAATATTCCTGCTTCCAACAGAGATGGCTTTCTTTGGAGAGATATATGTGTTTCTTCAAATGTGCTGAATAGGCCTACTTGGAACAAAGTGTGCCTATCTCTACATTGAAAATCCTCAGTTGCCCGAAGTACTCCTTTCAAGTACTAACTCAGATCTCACAGAGAAACCATGTGCTACATGCTGCAGCTTCTAATCCCGATGGTTTCCTTTTAGAAATACATGTGTTTCTTCAATTCACATGAAGGTGTGTATTGGGAACAAAGTGAGTCAACCCAACCTTGGAAAACGTAAATTGCAGGAAGTATTCCCTTGCAAAACCTATTCAATTCGAAGTTGGAAACAATATGGGGGATGCTCCTTCTTCCACAGAGATGTTTTCTTTGAGAGACACACGTGTTTCTTCAAGTTAGCTGGACAGGCCTATTTGCTTACTGACTGTAACATATAAGATTTCTTTGGAGAGATACATGTGTTTCTTCAATGCAGCTGAAAAATGCCAATGTGGAAATAAGGGAGCCTCTCTCCACCATGAAGCACCCTGTTGCAGGAAGTATTCCATTTACAAACAAACACAATCTCCCAGGGAGACAATGTGCTATTACTCATGCTTCCAGCAGAGATGGTTTTTTTGGAGAAATATATGTGTTTCTTCAAATCTGCTGAACAGGCCTATTAGGAACAAAGAGAGCCTATGTCTACATTGAAAAAGCTAAATTGCCTGAAGTACTCCTTTCAAATATTAACTCAGCTGTCACAGGGAAACAATGAGCTGCACGGTACAGCTTCTAACATAGATGGTTTCCTTTTAGAGGTACGTGTGTTTCTTCAACTCACCTGCCTGTGCCTATCTGGAAAAAAGTGAGCCTATCCCAACCTTGAAAACCCTAAGCTGTAGGAAGTATTCCTATGCAAAGCCTTCTCAATTCTTACTGGGATACAATGTGGTGGATTCTCCTGCTTCTCACACAGATGTTTTCTGTCAAAAGACACATGTGTTTGTTCAAATTAGCCGGGGAGGCCTATTTGGAACAAACAACCCTTTGTTCCCCTTGCAAATTCTGAATGGTGGGAAGAAATTCTTTTAAAATACTCATTTTTAACAGGGAAGCAATGTGCTAGATGTTGAAGATTGTAACATAGATAGTTTTCTTTGCAGAGACACTGATGTTTTTACAACTTAGCTCACAGGCCTACGTGGAAGATAGAGAGCCTATCTCCCTTTGAAAAACGTAAGTTGCCCAAAGTATTCCTTTTAAAATGAAACTCAATTCTCTGAGGGAAAGAATGTGCTATATGCTCCTGATTCTGACTCAAGTGGTTTCTTTTGAGATACATGAGTTCCTTTAACTCTGCTGAAAGGGCCTATTTGGAACAAACAGCCTATCTCCACCTTGAATTTCAAAGATGCAGGAAGTACTGCTTTCAAAAACTTACTGGTTTTTACACGGGTAAACAATGAAGTACATGGCGAAGTTTGTAATCTAGTTGGTTTTCGTTTAGTGCTCCATGTGTTTCTTGAACTCATCTGAATAGGCCCATTTGGAACAAAGAGAGCCTACGTTCACTTTGAAAAATGTAATTTATAGGAAGTACTCCTATCAATAATTAACTCTCTTCTCAGAGGTATACTAGGTCCTAGATTCTATAGCTTGTATCACAGATAGTTTACTGTCAAGAGATAAATGTGTTTCTTCAACTTGCCTGAATAGGCCTATTTCAAAAAAAAGAGCTGATTTTCCCTTTGAAAAACCTAAGTCACAGGAAGTATTCCTTCAAAAACCAGCTCAATTCTCGCAGTGAAACAAGCTCCTAGATGCTGCAGTTTTGAACATAGATGGTTTTCTTTGGACAGATACATGTCTTTGTTCACCTCAGCTGAATAGACCTATTTGTTACAAAGAGAGCCTCTCTCCACCTTGAAAAACCTAAGTTGCCAAAGTGTTCATTTTCTATGTACTGAATACTCAGAGGGAAACAATGTGCTACATGTTGCAGCTTCTAGCATTGATGGTTTTCTGGAGATATAAATCTGTTTCTTCACATCAGCTGAATGGTCTTATTTGAAAAAAGGTAAACTTATCTCAACCTTGAAACATACGTTGCTGGAAAGTAGGACGTTCAGGAACATACTCCACTGTCACAGGGAAATAATGTGCTAGAAGCTCCTGCTTCTACTACAGATGATTTCCTTTCTAGAGATACATGTGTTTCTTCCAATTAGCTGAAAAGACCTAATTGAAAAAAGCGAGATTTCTCCACCTTCAAAATTCTCACTGGCAGAGAGTATTTCTTAGGAAAATTAACTACTCTCCATCAGAGAAACAACAGCAAGATACTGAAGCTTGTCACACAGACAGTTTTCTTTTCTTTGGAGAGATTTCTTTGCTCTTTCAACTCAGGTTCGTAGGCCTAGTTGGAACACAGAAAGCCAATCTCCACATTGAAAAACCTACGTTCCCATATGTATTCCTTTGAAAAACGAAATCCATTTTCATCAGAAAACAATGTACGAGATGCTGAGCTTCTACAATACATGGTTCTCTTGGAGAGATAAATGTGTTGCTTCAACTCAGCTGAATTTGCCTCTTTGGAACAATGTGATCTCATGTGAACCTTGGAAAACGTCCGTCGCGGGAAGTAGTCCTTGCAAAACCGTACTCAATTTTCTCAGGAGACAATGGGCTAGATGCTCCTATTTCTGAAACAGACGGTTTTCTTTCAAGTTATGCATGTGTTTCTTTAAATTAGCTGGCTAGGCCTATTTTGAACAAAGAGATTTTATCTCCATATTGAGAAACTGAAGTTGCTCTAGGTATTTCATTGACAAACTACACTCAATCTGACAAGGAAACAATGTGTTAGATATTCCTTCTGGTAACATAGATGGTTTTCTTCGGAGAGAAACACGTGTTTGTTCAAATCAGCTGAAAAGGCCTCCATGATACAAAGGGAGCCTATCTCCATCCTGAAAAACCGAAGTTGCAAGAAGTATTCCTTTTAAATCTACTGACTACTCACATGGAAACAATATGCTAGATGCTGCAGCTTGTAGTTAGACGGTTTTCTTTGGAGAGACACATGTGTTTCTTCACCTCAGCTGAATTGACCTGTTTGGAACCAAGAGAGTCTACCTCCACCTTGAAAATCCTAACTTGCAGGAAGTATTTCTTTGAAAAAACTGGCAAAAGTCTCCCAGGGTGACAATGTTCTTATTCTCCAGGGTCAAACAGAGATGGTTTTCTTTCAGGAGATACATGTGTTCCTTTAAGTCATATAGAAAGGCCTATTTTGTAACAAAGAGCCCATATCCACATTGAATGACCTATGTTGCAGGAGGAATTCCTTTCCAAATCTATCTCGGTTCTCACAGGGAAGCAATGTGCTAGATGTTGCTGCTTGTAACATATAATGTTTCTTGGGAGAGATCCCTTTGTCTTCAACTCAGCTGAACAGGCCAACGTAGAAAAAAGGGAGCCTATCTCCACCGTGAGAAACCATGCTGCAGGAAGTATTCCAATCAAAAACAAACTTATCTCACAGGGAAACAATGTGCTACCATTCCTGCTTCCAACAGAGATGGTGTTCTTTCGAGAGGTATGTGTGTTTCTTGAAATCTGCGGAATAGGCCTATTGGAAACAAAGTGAGCCTATGTCTACATTGAAAGACCTAAACTGCCTGAAGTACTCCTTTCAAATAGTAACTCAGCTCTCTCACAGAATCAATGTGCTACATGCTGCAGCGTCTAATCTAGATGGTTTCCTTTTAGAGATACATGTGTTTCTTCAATTCACCTGATTGTGTGTATTGGGAACAAAGTGAGCCAACCCACCCTTGGAAAACGTAAGTTGCAGGAAGTCTTTCTTTGACAAACTTACTAAATTCTCACAGGGAAACAATGCCCGAATATTCCTGCTTCCAACAGAGATGGCTTTCTTTGGAGAGATATATGTGTTTCTTCAAATGTGCTGAATAGGCCTACTTGGAACAAAGTGTGCCTATCTCTACATTGAAAATCCTCAGTTGCCCGAAGTACTCCTTTCAAGTACTAACTCAGATCTCACAGAGAAACCATGTGCTACATGCTGCAGCTTCTAATCCCGATGGTTTCCTTTTAGAAATACATGTGTTTCTTCAATTCACATGAAGGTGTGTATTGGGAACAAAGTGAGTCAACCCAACCTTGGAAAACGTAAATTGCAGGAAGTATTCCCTTGCAAAACCTATTCAATTCGAAGTTGGAAACAATATGGGGGATGCTCCTTCTTCCACAGAGATGTTTTCTTTGAGAGACACACGTGTTTCTTCAAGTTAGCTGGACAGGCCTATTTGCTTACTGACTGTAACATATAAGATTTCTTTGGAGAGATACATGTGTTTCTTCAATGCAGCTGAAAAATGCCAATGTGGAAATAAGGGAGCCTCTCTCCACCATGAAGCACCCTGTTGCAGGAAGTATTCCATTTACAAACAAACACAATCTCCCAGGGAGACAATGTGCTATTACTCATGCTTCCAGCAGAGATGGTTTTTTTGGAGAAATATATGTGTTTCTTCAAATCTGCTGAACAGGCCTATTAGGAACAAAGAGAGCCTATGTCTACATTGAAAAAGCTAAATTGCCTGAAGTACTCCTTTCAAATATTAACTCAGCTGTCACAGGGAAACAATGAGCTGCACGGTACAGCTTCTAACATAGATGGTTTCCTTTTAGAGGTACGTGTGTTTCTTCAACTCACCTGCCTGTGCCTATCTGGAAAAAAGTGAGCCTATCCCAACCTTGAAAACCCTAAGCTGTAGGAAGTATTCCTATGCAAAGCCTTCTCAATTCTTACTGGGATACAATGTGGTGGATTCTCCTGCTTCTCACACAGATGTTTTCTGTCAAAAGACACATGTGTTTGTTCAAATTAGCCGGGGAGGCCTATTTGGAACAAACAACCCTTTGTTCCCCTTGCAAATTCTGAATGGTGGGAAGAAATTCTTTTAAAATACTCATTTTTAACAGGGAAGCAATGTGCTAGATGTTGAAGATTGTAACATAGATAGTTTTCTTTGCAGAGACACTGATGTTTTTACAACTTAGCTCACAGGCCTACGTGGAAGATAGAGAGCCTATCTCCCTTTGAAAAACGTAAGTTGCCCAAAGTATTCCTTTTAAAATGAAACTCAATTCTCTGAGGGAAAGAATGTGCTATATGCTCCTGATTCTGACTCAAGTGGTTTCTTTTGAGATACATGAGTTCCTTTAACTCTGCTGAAAGGGCCTATTTGGAACAAACAGCCTATCTCCACCTTGAATTTCAAAGATGCAGGAAGTACTGCTTTCAAAAACTTACTGGTTTTTACACGGGTAAACAATGAAGTACATGGCGAAGTTTGTAATCTAGTTGGTTTTCGTTTAGTGCTCCATGTGTTTCTTGAACTCATCTGAATAGGCCCATTTGGAACAAAGAGAGCCTACGTTCACTTTGAAAAATGTAATTTATAGGAAGTACTCCTATCAATAATTAACTCTCTTCTCAGAGGTATACTAGGTCCTAGATTCTATAGCTTGTATCACAGATAGTTTACTGTCAAGAGATAAATGTGTTTCTTCAACTTGCCTGAATAGGCCTATTTCAAAAAAAAGAGCTGATTTTCCCTTTGAAAAACCTAAGTCACAGGAAGTATTCCTTCAAAAACCAGCTCAATTCTCGCAGTGAAACAAGCTCCTAGATGCTGCAGTTTTGAACATAGATGGTTTTCTTTGGACAGATACATGTCTTTGTTCACCTCAGCTGAATAGACCTATTTGTTACAAAGAGAGCCTCTCTCCACCTTGAAAAACCTAAGTTGCCAAAGTGTTCATTTTCTATGTACTGAATACTCAGAGGGAAACAATGTGCTACATGTTGCAGCTTCTAGCATTGATGGTTTTCTGGAGATATAAATCTGTTTCTTCACATCAGCTGAATGGTCTTATTTGAAAAAAGGTAAACTTATCTCAACCTTGAAACATACGTTGCTGGAAAGTAGGACGTTCAGGAACATACTCCACTGTCACAGGGAAATAATGTGCTAGAAGCTCCTGCTTCTACTACAGATGATTTCCTTTCTAGAGATACATGTGTTTCTTCCAATTAGCTGAAAAGACCTAATTGAAAAAAGCGAGATTTCTCCACCTTCAAAATTCTCACTGGCAGAGAGTATTTCTTAGGAAAATTAACTACTCTCCATCAGAGAAACAACAGCAAGATACTGAAGCTTGTCACACAGACAGTTTTCTTTTCTTTGGAGAGATTTCTTTGCTCTTTCAACTCAGGTTCGTAGGCCTAGTTGGAACACAGAAAGCCAATCTCCACATTGAAAAACCTACGTTCCCATATGTATTCCTTTGAAAAACGAAATCCATTTTCATCAGAAAACAATGTACGAGATGCTGAGCTTCTACAATACATGGTTCTCTTGGAGAGATAAATGTGTTGCTTCAACTCAGCTGAATTTGCCTCTTTGGAACAATGTGATCTCATGTGAACCTTGGAAAACGTCCGTCGCGGGAAGTAGTCCTTGCAAAACCGTACTCAATTTTCTCAGGAGACAATGGGCTAGATGCTCCTATTTCTGAAACAGACGGTTTTCTTTCAAGTTATGCATGTGTTTCTTTAAATTAGCTGGCTAGGCCTATTTTGAACAAAGAGATTTTATCTCCATATTGAGAAACTGAAGTTGCTCTAGGTATTTCATTGACAAACTACACTCAATCTGACAAGGAAACAATGTGTTAGATATTCCTTCTGGTAACATAGATGGTTTTCTTCGGAGAGAAACACGTGTTTGTTCAAATCAGCTGAAAAGGCCTCCATGATACAAAGGGAGCCTATCTCCATCCTGAAAAACCTAAGTTGCAAGAAGTATTCCTTTTAAATCTACTGACTACTCACATGGAAACAATATGCTAGATGCTGCAGCTTGTAGTTAGACGGTTTTCTTTGGAGAGACACATGTGTTTCTTCACCTCAGCTGAATTGACCTGTTTGGAACCAAGAGAGTCTACCTCCACCTTGAAAATCCTAACTTGCAGGAAGTATTTCTTTGAAAAAACTGGCAAAAGTCTCCCAGGGTGACAATGTTCTTATTCTCCAGGGTCAAACAGAGATGGTTTTCTTTCAGGAGATACATGTGTTCCTTTAAGTCATATAGAAAGGCCTATTTTGTAACAAAGAGCCCATATCCACATTGAATGACCTATGTTGCAGGAGGAATTCCTTTCCAAATCTATCTCGGTTCTCACAGGGAAGCAATGTGCTAGATGTTGCTGCTTGTAACATATAATGTTTCTTGGGAGAGATCCCTTTGTCTTCAACTCAGCTGAACAGGCCAACGTAGAAAAAAGGGAGCCTATCTCCACCGTGAGAAACCATGCTGCAGGAAGTATTCCAATCAAAAACAAACTTATCTCACAGGGAAACAATGTGCTACCATTCCTGCTTCCAACAGAGATGGTGTTCTTTCGAGAGGTATGTGTGTTTCTTGAAATCTGCGGAATAGGCCTATTGGAAACAAAGTGAGCCTATGTCTACATTGAAAGACCTAAACTGCCTGAAGTACTCCTTTCAAATAGTAACTCAGCTCTCTCACAGAATCAATGTGCTACATGCTGCAGCGTCTAATCTAGATGGTTTCCTTTTAGAGATACATGTGTTTCTTCAATTCACCTGATTGTGTGTATTGGGAACAAAGTGAGCCAACCCACCCTTGGAAAACGTAAGTTGCAGGAAGTCTTTCTTTGACAAACTTACTAAATTCTCACAGGGAAACAATGCCCGAATATTCCTGCTTCCAACAGAGATGGCTTTCTTTGGAGAGATATATGTGTTTCTTCAAATGTGCTGAATAGGCCTACTTGGAACAAAGTGTGCCTATCTCTACATTGAAAATCCTCAGTTGCCCGAAGTACTCCTTTCAAGTACTAACTCAGATCTCACAGAGAAACCATGTGCTACATGCTGCAGCTTCTAATCCCGATGGTTTCCTTTTAGAAATACATGTGTTTCTTCAATTCACATGAAGGTGTGTATTGGGAACAAAGTGAGTCAACCCAACCTTGGAAAACGTAAATTGCAGGAAGTATTCCCTTGCAAAACCTATTCAATTCGAAGTTGGAAACAATATGGGGGATGCTCCTTCTTCCACAGAGATGTTTTCTTTGAGAGACACACGTGTTTCTTCAAGTTAGCTGGACAGGCCTATTTGCTTACTGACTGTAACATATAAGATTTCTTTGGAGAGATACATGTGTTTCTTCAATGCAGCTGAAAAATGCCAATGTGGAAATAAGGGAGCCTCTCTCCACCATGAAGCACCCTGTTGCAGGAAGTATTCCATTTACAAACAAACACAATCTCCCAGGGAGACAATGTGCTATTACTCATGCTTCCAGCAGAGATGGTTTTTTTGGAGAAATATATGTGTTTCTTCAAATCTGCTGAACAGGCCTATTAGGAACAAAGAGAGCCTATGTCTACATTGAAAAAGCTAAATTGCCTGAAGTACTCCTTTCAAATATTAACTCAGCTGTCACAGGGAAACAATGAGCTGCACGGTACAGCTTCTAACATAGATGGTTTCCTTTTAGAGGTACGTGTGTTTCTTCAACTCACCTGCCTGTGCCTATCTGGAAAAAAGTGAGCCTATCCCAACCTTGAAAACCCTAAGCTGTAGGAAGTATTCCTATGCAAAGCCTTCTCAATTCTTACTGGGATACAATGTGGTGGATTCTCCTGCTTCTCACACAGATGTTTTCTGTCAAAAGACACATGTGTTTGTTCAAATTAGCCGGGGAGGCCTATTTGGAACAAACAACCCTTTGTTCCCCTTGCAAATTCTGAATGGTGGGAAGAAATTCTTTTAAAATACTCATTTTTAACAGGGAAGCAATGTGCTAGATGTTGAAGATTGTAACATAGATAGTTTTCTTTGCAGAGACACTGATGTTTTTACAACTTAGCTCACAGGCCTACGTGGAAGATAGAGAGCCTATCTCCCTTTGAAAAACGTAAGTTGCCCAAAGTATTCCTTTTAAAATGAAACTCAATTCTCTGAGGGAAAGAATGTGCTATATGCTCCTGATTCTGACTCAAGTGGTTTCTTTTGAGATACATGAGTTCCTTTAACTCTGCTGAAAGGGCCTATTTGGAACAAACAGCCTATCTCCACCTTGAATTTCAAAGATGCAGGAAGTACTGCTTTCAAAAACTTACTGGTTTTTACACGGGTAAACAATGAAGTACATGGCGAAGTTTGTAATCTAGTTGGTTTTCGTTTAGTGCTCCATGTGTTTCTTGAACTCATCTGAATAGGCCCATTTGGAACAAAGAGAGCCTACGTTCACTTTGAAAAATGTAATTTATAGGAAGTACTCCTATCAATAATTAACTCTCTTCTCAGAGGTATACTAGGTCCTAGATTCTATAGCTTGTATCACAGATAGTTTACTGTCAAGAGATAAATGTGTTTCTTCAACTTGCCTGAATAGGCCTATTTCAAAAAAAAGAGCTGATTTTCCCTTTGAAAAACCTAAGTCACAGGAAGTATTCCTTCAAAAACCAGCTCAATTCTCGCAGTGAAACAAGCTCCTAGATGCTGCAGGTTTGAACATAGATGGTTTTCTTTGGACAGATACATGTCTTTGTTCACCTCAGCTGAATAGACCTATTTGTTACAAAGAGAGCCTCTCTCCACCTTGAAAAACCTAAGTTGCCAAAGTGTTCATTTTCTATGTACTGAATACTCAGAGGGAAACAATGTGCTACATGTTGCAGCTTCTAGCATTGATGGTTTTCTGGAGATATAAATCTGTTTCTTCACATCAGCTGAATGGTCTTATTTGAAAAAAGGTAAACTTATCTCAACCTTGAAACATACGTTGCTGGAAAGTAGGACGTTCAGGAACATACTCCACTGTCACAGGGAAATAATGTGCTAGAAGCTCCTGCTTCTACTACAGATGATTTCCTTTCTAGAGATACATGTGTTTCTTCCAATTAGCTGAAAAGACCTAATTGAAAAAAGCGAGATTTCTCCACCTTCAAAATTCTCACTGGCAGAGAGTATTTCTTAGGAAAATTAACTACTCTCCATCAGAGAAACAACAGCAAGATACTGAAGCTTGTCACACAGACAGTTTTCTTTTCTTTGGAGAGATTTCTTTGCTCTTTCAACTCAGGTTCGTAGGCCTAGTTGGAACACAGAAAGCCAATCTCCACATTGAAAAACCTACGTTCCCATATGTATTCCTTTGAAAAACGAAATCCATTTTCATCAGAAAACAATGTACGAGATGCTGAGCTTCTACAATACATGGTTCTCTTGGAGAGATAAATGTGTTGCTTCAACTCAGCTGAATTTGCCTCTTTGGAACAATGTGATCTCATGTGAACCTTGGAAAACGTCCGTCGCGGGAAGTAGTCCTTGCAAAACCGTACTCAATTTTCACAGGAGACAATGGGCTAGATGCTCCTATTTCTGAAACAGACGGTTTTCTTTCAAGTTATGCATGTGTTTCTTTAAATTAGCTGGCTAGGCCTATTTTGAACAAAGAGATTTTATCTCCATATTGAGAAACTGAAGTTGCTCTAGGTATTTCATTGACAAACTACACTCAATCTGACAAGGAAACAATGTGTTAGATATTCCTTCTGGTAACATAGATGGTTTTCTACGGAGAGAAACACGTGTTTGTTCAAATCAGCTGAAAAGGCCTCCATGATACAAAGGGAGCCTATCTCCATCCTGAAAAACCGAAGTTGCAAGAAGTATTCCTTTTAAATCTACTGACTACTCACATGGAAACAATATGCTAGATGCTGCAGCTTGTAGTTAGACGGTTTTCTTTGGAGAGACACATGTGTTTCTTCACCTCAGCTGAATTGACCTGTTTGGAACCAAGAGAGTCTACCTCCACCTTGAAAATCCTAACTTGCAGGAAGTATTTCTTTGAAAAAACTGGCAAAAGTCTCCCAGGGTGACAATGTTCTTATTCTCCAGGGTCAAACAGAGATGGTTTTCTTTCAGGAGATACATGTGTTCCTTTAAGTCATATAGAAAGGCCTATTTTGTAACAAAGAGCCCATATCCACATTGAATGACCTATGTTGCAGGAGGAATTCCTTTCCAAATCTATCTCGGTTCTCACAGGGAAGCAATGTGCTAGATGTTGCTGCTTGTAACATATAATGTTTCTTGGGAGAGATCCCTTTGTCTTCAACTCAGCTGAACAGGCCAACGTAGAAAAAAGGGAGCCTATCTCCACCGTGAGAAACCATGCTGCAGGAAGTATTCCAATCAAAAACAAACTTATCTCACAGGGAAACAATGTGCTACCATTCCTGCTTCCAACAGAGATGGTGTTCTTTCGAGAGGTATGTGTGTTTCTTGAAATCTGCGGAATAGGCCTATTGGAAACAAAGTGAGCCTATGTCTACATTGAAAGACCTAAACTGCCTGAAGTACTCCTTTCAAATAGTAACTCAGCTCTCTCACAGAATCAATGTGCTACATGCTGCAGCGTCTAATCTAGATGGTTTCCTTTTAGAGATACATGTGTTTCTTCAATTCACCTGATTGTGTGTATTGGGAACAAAGTGAGCCAACCCACCCTTGGAAAACGTAAGTTGCAGGAAGTCTTTCTTTGACAAACTTACTAAATTCTCACAGGGAAACAATGCCCGAATATTCCTGCTTCCAACAGAGATGGCTTTCTTTGGAGAGATATATGTGTTTCTTCAAATGTGCTGAATAGGCCTACTTGGAACAAAGTGTGCCTATCTCTACATTGAAAATCCTCAGTTGCCCGAAGTACTCCTTTCAAGTACTAACTCAGATCTCACAGAGAAACCATGTGCTACATGCTGCAGCTTCTAATCCCGATGGTTTCCTTTTAGAAATACATGTGTTTCTTCAATTCACATGAAGGTGTGTATTGGGAACAAAGTGAGTCAACCCAACCTTGGAAAACGTAAATTGCAGGAAGTATTCCCTTGCAAAACCTATTCAATTCGAAGTTGGAAACAATATGGGGGATGCTCCTTCTTCCACAGAGATGTTTTCTTTGAGAGACACACGTGTTTCTTCAAGTTAGCTGGACAGGCCTATTTGCTTACTGACTGTAACATATAAGATTTCTTTGGAGAGATACATGTGTTTCTTCAATGCAGCTGAAAAATGCCAATGTGGAAATAAGGGAGCCTCTCTCCACCATGAAGCACCCTGTTGCAGGAAGTATTCCATTTACAAACAAACACAATCTCCCAGGGAGACAATGTGCTATTACTCATGCTTCCAGCAGAGATGGTTTTTTTGGAGAAATATATGTGTTTCTTCAAATCTGCTGAACAGGCCTATTAGGAACAAAGAGAGCCTATGTCTACATTGAAAAAGCTAAATTGCCTGAAGTACTCCTTTCAAATATTAACTCAGCTGTCACAGGGAAACAATGAGCTGCACGGTACAGCTTCTAACATAGATGGTTTCCTTTTAGAGGTACGTGTGTTTCTTCAACTCACCTGCCTGTGCCTATCTGGAAAAAAGTGAGCCTATCCCAACCTTGAAAACCCTAAGCTGTAGGAAGTATTCCTATGCAAAGCCTTCTCAATTCTTAGTGGGATACAATGTGGTGGATTCTCCTGCTTCTCACACAGATGTTTTCTGTCAAAAGACACATGTGTTTGTTCAAATTAGCCGGGGAGGCCTATTTGGAACAAACAACCCTTTGTTCCCCTTGCAAATTCTGAATGGTGGGAAGAAATTCTTTTAAAATACTCATTTTTAACAGGGAAGCAATGTGCTAGATGTTGAAGATTGTAACATAGATAGTTTTCTTTGCAGAGACACTGATGTTTTTACAACTTAGCTCACAGGCCTACGTGGAAGATAGAGAGCCTATCTCCCTTTGAAAAACGTAAGTTGCCCAAAGTATTCCTTTTAAAATGAAACTCAATTCTCTGAGGGAAAGAATGTGCTATATGCTCCTGATTCTGACTCAAGTGGTTTCTTTTGAGATACATGAGTTCCTTTAACTCTGCTGAAAGGGCCTATTTGGAACAAACAGCCTATCTCCACCTTGAATTTCAAAGATGCAGGAAGTACTGCTTTCAAAAACTTACTGGTTTTTACACGGGTAAACAATGAAGTACATGGCGAAGTTTGTAATCTAGTTGGTTTTCGTTTAGTGCTCCATGTGTTTCTTGAACTCATCTGAATAGGCCCATTTGGAACAAAGAGAGCCTACGTTCACTTTGAAAAATGTAATTTATAGGAAGTACTCCTATCAATAATTAACTCTCTTCTCAGAGGTATACTAGGTCCTAGATTCTATAGCTTGTATCACAGATAGTTTACTGTCAAGAGATAAATGTGTTTCTTCAACTTGCCTATTTCAAAAAAAAGAGCTGATTTTCCCTTTGAAAAACCTAAGTCACAGGAAGTATTCCTTCAAAAACCAGCTCAATTCTCGCAGTGAAACAAGCTCCTAGATGCTGCAGTTTTGAACATAGATGGTTTTCTTTGGACAGATACATGTCTTTGTTCACCTCAGCTGAATAGACCTATTTGTTACAAAGAGAGCCTCTCTCCACCTTGAAAAACCTAAGTTGCCAAAGTGTTCATTTTCTATGTACTGAATACTCAGAGGGAAACAATGTGCTACATGTTGCAGCTTCTAGCATTGATGGTTTTCTGGAGATATAAATCTGTTTCTTCACATCAGCTGAATGGTCTTATTTGAAAAAAGGTAAACTTATCTCAACCTTGAAACATACGTTGCTGGAAAGTAGGACGTTCAGGAACATACTCCACTGTCACAGGGAAATAATGTGCTAGAAGCTCCTGCTTCTACTACAGATGATTTCCTTTCTAGAGATACATGTGTTTCTTCCAATTAGCTGAAAAGACCTAATTGAAAAAAGCGAGATTTCTCCACCTTCAAAATTCTCACTGGCAGAGAGTATTTCTTAGGAAAATTAACTACTCTCCATCAGAGAAACAACAGCAAGATACTGAAGCTTGTCACACAGACAGTTTTCTTTTCTTTGGAGAGATTTCTTTGCTCTTTCAACTCAGGTTCGTAGGCCTAGTTGGAACACAGAAAGCCAATCTCCACATTGAAAAACCTACGTTCCCATATGTATTCCTTTGAAAAACGAAATCCATTTTCATCAGAAAACAATGTACGAGATGCTGAGCTTCTACAATACATGGTTCTCTTGGAGAGATAAATGTGTTGCTTCAACTCAGCTGAATTTGCCTCTTTGGAACAATGTGATCTCATGTGAACCTTGGAAAACGTCCGTCGCGGGAAGTAGTCCTTGCAAAACCGTACTCAATTTTCTCAGGAGACAATGGGCTAGATGCTCCTATTTCTGAAACAGACGGTTTTCTTTCAAGTTATGCATGTGTTTCTTTAAATTAGCTGGCTAGGCCTATTTTGAACAAAGAGATTTTATCTCCATATTGAGAAACTGAAGTTGCTCTAGGTATTTCATTGACAAACTACACTCAATCTGACAAGGAAACAATGTGTTAGATATTCCTTCTGGTAACATAGATGGTTTTCTTCGGAGAGAAACACGTGTTTGTTCAAATCAGCTGAAAAGGCCTCCATGATACAAAGGGAGCCTATCTCCATCCTGAAAAACCGAAGTTGCAAGAAGTATTCCTTTTAAATCTACTGACTACTCACATGGAAACAATATGCTAGATGCTGCAGCTTGTAGTTAGACGGTTTTCTTTGGAGAAACACATGTGTTTCTTCACCTCAGCTGAATTGACCTGTTTGGAACCAAGAGAGTCTACCTCCACCTTGAAAATCCTAACTTGCAGGAAGTATTTCTTTGAAAAAACTGGCAAAAGTCTCCCAGGGTGACAATGTTCTTATTCTCCAGGGTCAAACAGAGATGGTTTTCTTTCAGGAGATACATGTGTTCCTTTAAGTCATATAGAAAGGCCTATTTTGTAACAAAGAGCCCATATCCACATTGAATGACCTATGTTGCAGGAGGAATTCCTTTCCAAATCTATCTCGGTTCTCACAGGGAAGCAATGTGCTAGATGTTGCTGCTTGTAACATATAATGTTTCTTGGGAGAGATCCCTTTGTCTTCAACTCAGCTGAACAGGCCAACGTAGAAAAAAGGGAGCCTATCTCCACCGTGAGAAACCATGCTGCAGGAAGTATTCCAATCAAAAACAAACTTATCTCACAGGGAAACAATGTGCTACCATTCCTGCTTCCAACAGAGATGGTGTTCTTTCGAGAGGTATGTGTGTTTCTTGAAATCTGCGGAATAGGCCTATTGGAAACAAAGTGAGCCTATGTCTACATTGAAAGACCTAAACTGCCTGAAGTACTCCTTTCAAATAGTAACTCAGCTCTCTCACAGAATCAATGTGCTACATGCTGCAGCGTCTAATCTAGATGGTTTCCTTTTAGAGATACATGTGTTTCTTCAATTCACCTGATTGTGTGTATTGGGAACAAAGTGAGCCAACCCACCCTTGGAAAACGTAAGTTGCAGGAAGTCTTTCTTTGACAAACTTACTAAATTCTCACAGGGAAACAATGCCCGAATATTCCTGCTTCCAACAGAGATGGCTTTCTTTGGAGAGATATATGTGTTTCTTCAAATGTGCTGAATAGGCCTACTTGGAACAAAGTGTGCCTATCTCTACATTGAAAATCCTCAGTTGCCCGAAGTACTCCTTTCAAGTACTAACTCAGATCTCACAGAGAAACCATGTGCTACATGCTGCAGCTTCTAATCCCGATGGTTTCCTTTTAGAAATACATGTGTTTCTTCAATTCACATGAAGGTGTGTATTGGGAACAAAGTGAGTCAACCCAACCTTGGAAAACGTAAATTGCAGGAAGTATTCCCTTGCAAAACCTATTCAATTCGAAGTTGGAAACAATATGGGGGATGCTCCTTCTTCCACAGAGATGTTTTCTTTGAGAGACACACGTGTTTCTTCAAGTTAGCTGGACAGGCCTATTTGCTTACTGACTGTAACATATAAGATTTCTTTGGAGAGATACATGTGTTTCTTCAATGCAGCTGAAAAATGCCAATGTGGAAATAAGGGAGCCTCTCTCCACCATGAAGCACCCTGTTGCAGGAAGTATTCCATTTACAAACAAACACAATCTCCCAGGGAGACAATGTGCTATTACTCATGCTTCCAGCAGAGATGGTTTTTTTGGAGAAATATATGTGTTTCTTCAAATCTGCTGAACAGGCCTATTAGGAACAAAGAGAGCCTATGTCTACATTGAAAAAGCTAAATTGCCTGAAGTACTCCTTTCAAATATTAACTCAGCTGTCACAGGGAAACAATGAGCTGCACGGTACAGCTTCTAACATAGATGGTTTCCTTTTAGAGGTACGTGTGTTTCTTCAACTCACCTGCCTGTGCCTATCTGGAAAAAAGTGAGCCTATCCCAACCTTGAAAACCCTAAGCTGTAGGAAGTATTCCTATGCAAAGCCTTCTCAATTCTTACTGGGATACAATGTGGTGGATTCTCCTGCTTCTCACACAGATGTTTTCTGTCAAAAGACACATGTGTTTGTTCAAATTAGCCGGGGAGGCCTATTTGGAACAAACAACCCTTTGTTCCCCTTGCAAATTCTGAATGGTGGGAAGAAATTCTTTTAAAATACTCATTTTTAACAGGGAAGCAATGTGCTAGATGTTGAAGATTGTAACATAGATAGTTTTCTTTGCAGAGACACTGATGTTTTTACAACTTAGCTCACAGGCCTACGTGGAAGATAGAGAGCCTATCTCCCTTTGAAAAACGTAAGTTGCCCAAAGTATTCCTTTTAAAATGAAACTCAATTCTCTGAGGGAAAGAATGTGCTATATGCTCCTGATTCTGACTCAAGTGGTTTCTTTTGAGATACATGAGTTCCTTTAACTCTGCTGAAAGGGCCTATTTGGAACAAACAGCCTATCTCCACCTTGAATTTCAAAGATGCAGGAAGTACTGCTTTCAAAAACTTACTGGTTTTTACACGGGTAAACAATGAAGTACATGGCGAAGTTTGTAATCTAGTTGGTTTTCGTTTAGTGCTCCATGTGTTTCTTGAACTCATCTGAATAGGCCCATTTGGAACAAAGAGAGCCTACGTTCACTTTGAAAAATGTAATTTATAGGAAGTACTCCTATCAATAATTAACTCTCTTCTCAGAGGTATACTAGGTCCTAGATTCTATAGCTTGTATCACAGATAGTTTACTGTCAAGAGATAAATGTGTTTCTTCAACTTGCCTGAATAGGCCTATTTCAAAAAAAAGAGCTGATTTTCCCTTTGAAAAACCTAAGTCACAGGAAGTATTCCTTCAAAAACCAGCTCAATTCTCGCAGTGAAACAAGCTCCTAGATGCTGCAGTTTTGAACATAGATGGTTTTCTTTGGACAGATACATGTCTTTGTTCACCTCAGCTGAATAGACCTATTTGTTACAAAGAGAGCCTCTCTCCACCTTGAAAAACCTAAGTTGCCAAAGTGTTCATTTTCTATGTACTGAATACTCAGAGGGAAACAATGTGCTACATGTTGCAGCTTCTAGCATTGATGGTTTTCTGGAGATATAAATCTGTTTCTTCACATCAGCTGAATGGTCTTATTTGAAAAAAGGTAAACTTATCTCAACCTTGAAACATACGTTGCTGGAAAGTAGGACGTTCAGGAACATACTCCACTGTCACAGGGAAATAATGTGCTAGAAGCTCCTGCTTCTACTACAGATGATTTCCTTTCTAGAGATACATGTGTTTCTTCCAATTAGCTGAAAAGACCTAATTGAAAAAAGCGAGATTTCTCCACCTTCAAAATTCTCACTGGCAGAGAGTATTTCTTAGGAAAATTAACTACTCTCCATCAGAGAAACAACAGCAAGATACTGAAGCTTGTCACACAGACAGTTTTCTTTTCTTTGGAGAGATTTCTTTGCTCTTTCAACTCAGGTTCGTAGGCCTAGTTGGAACACAGAAAGCCAATCTCCACATTGAAAAACCTACGTTCCCATATGTATTCCTTTGAAAAACGAAATCCATTTTCATCAGAAAACAATGTACGAGATGCTGAGCTTCTACAATACATGGTTCTCTTGGAGAGATAAATGTGTTGCTTCAACTCAGCTGAATTTGCCTCTTTGGAACAATGTGATCTCATGTGAACCTTGGAAAACGTCCGTCGCGGGAAGTAGTCCTTGCAAAACCGTACTCAATTTTCTCAGGAGACAATGGGCTAGATGCTCCTATTTCTGAAACAGACGGTTTTCTTTCAAGTTATGCATGTGTTTCTTTAAATTAGCTGGCTAGGCCTATTTTGAACAAAGAGATTTTATCTCCATATTGAGAAACTGAAGTTGCTCTAGGTATTTCATTGACAAACTACACTCAATCTGACAAGGAAACAATGTGTTAGATATTCCTTCTGGTAACATAGATGGTTTTCTTCGGAGAGAAACACGTGTTTGTTCAAATCAGCTGAAAAGGCCTCCATGATACAAAGGGAGCCTATCTCCATCCTGAAAAACCGAAGTTGCAAGAAGTATTCCTTTTAAATCTACTGACTACTCACATGGAAACAATATGCTAGATGCTGCAGCTTGTAGTTAGACGGTTTTCTTTGGAGAGACACATGTGTTTCTTCACCTCAGCTGAATTGACCTGTTTTGAACCAAGAGAGTCTACCTCCACCTTGAAAATCCTAACTTGCAGGAAGTATTTCTTTGAAAACACTGGCAAAAGTCTCCCAGGGTGACAATGTTCTTATTCTCCAGGGTCAAACAGAGATGGTTTTCTTTCAGGAGATACATGTGTTCCTTTAAGTCATATAGAAAGGCCTATTTTGTAACAAAGAGCCCATATCCACATTGAATGACCTATGTTGCAGGAGGAATTCCTTTCCAAATCTATCTCGGTTCTCACAGGGAAGCAATGTGCTAGATGTTGCTGCTTGTAACATATAATGTTTCTTGGGAGAGATCCCTTTGTCTTCAACTCAGCTGAACAGGCCAACGTAGAAAAAAGGGAGCCTATCTCCACCGTGAGAAACCATGCTGCAGGAAGTATTCCAATCAAAAACAAACTTATCTCACAGGGAAACAATGTGCTACCATTCCTGCTTCCAACAGAGATGGTGTTCTTTCGAGAGGTATGTGTGTTTCTTGAAATCTGCGGAATAGGCCTATTGGAAACAAAGTGAGCCTATGTCTACATTGAAAGACCTAAACTGCCTGAAGTACTCCTTTCAAATAGTAACTCAGCTCTCTCACAGAATCAATGTGCTACATGCTACAGCGTCTAATCTAGATGGTTTCCTTTTAGAGATACATGTGTTTCTTCAATTCACCTGATTGTGTGTATTGGGAACAAAGTGAGCCAACCCACCCTTGGAAAACGTAAGTTGCAGGAAGTCTTTCTTTGACAAACTTACTAAATTCTCACAGGGAAACAATGCCCGAATATTCCTGCTTCCAACAGAGATGGCTTTCTTTGGAGAGATATATGTGTTTCTTCAAATGTGCTGAATAGGCCTACTTGGAACAAAGTGTGCCTATCTCTACATTGAAAATCCTCAGTTGCCCGAAGTACTCCTTTCAAGTACTAACTCAGATCTCACAGAGAAACCATGTGCTACATGCTGCAGCTTCTAATCCCGATGGTTTCCTTTTAGAAATACATGTGTTTCTTCAATTCACATGAAGGTGTGTATTGGGAACAAAGTGAGTCAACCCAACCTTGGAAAACGTAAATTGCAGGAAGTATTCCCTTGCAAAACCTATTCAATTCGAAGTTGGAAACAATATGGGGGATGCTCCTTCTTCCACAGAGATGTTTTCTTTGAGAGACACACGTATTTCTTCAAGTTAGCTGGACAGGCCTATTTGCTTACTGACTGTAACATATAAGATTTCTTTGGAGAGATACATGTGTTTCTTCAATGCAGCTGAAAAATGCCAATGTGGAAATAAGGGAGCCTCTCTCCACCATGAAGCACCCTGTTGCAGGAAGTATTCCATTTACAAACAAACACAATCTCCCAGGGAGACAATGTGCTATTACTCATGCTTCCAGCAGAGATGGTTTTTTTGGAGAAATATATGTGTTTCTTCAAATCTGCTGAACAGGCCTATTAGGAACAAAGAGAGCCTATGTCTACATTGAAAAAGCTAAATTGCCTGAAGTACTCCTTTCAAATATTAACTCAGCTGTCACAGGGAAACAATGAGCTGCACGGTACAGCTTCTAACATAGATGGTTTCCTTTTAGAGGTACGTGTGTTTCTTCAACTCACCTGCCTGTGCCTATCTGGAAAAAAGTGAGCCTATCCCAACCTTGAAAACCCTAAGCTGTAGGAAGTATTCCTATGCAAAGCCTTCTCAATTCTTACTGGGATACAATGTGGTGGATTCTCCTGCTTCTCACACAGATGTTTTCTGTCAAAAGACACATGTGTTTGTTCAAATTAGCCGGGGAGGCCTATTTGGAACAAACAACCCTTTGTTCCCCTTGCAAATTCTGAATGGTGGGAAGAAATTCTTTTAAAATACTCATTTTTAACAGGGAAGCAATGTGCTAGATGTTGAAGATTGTAACATAGATAGTTTTCTTTGCAGAGACACTGATGTTTTTACAACTTAGCTCACAGGCCTACGTGGAAGATAGAGAGCCTATCTCCCTTTGAAAAACGTAAGTTGCCCAAAGTATTCCTTTTAAAATGAAACTCAATTCTCTGAGGGAAAGAATGTGCTATATGCTCCTGATTCTGACTCAAGTGGTTTCTTTTGAGATACATGAGTTCCTTTAACTCTGCTGAAAGGGCCTATTTGGAACAAACAGCCTATCTCCACCTTGAATTTCAAAGATGCAGGAAGTACTGCTTTCAAAAACTTACTGGTTTTTACACGGGTAAACAATGAAGTACATGGCGAAGTTTGTAATCTAGTTGGTTTTCGTTTAGTGCTCCATGTGTTTCTTGAACTCATCTGAATAGGCCCATTTGGAACAAAGAGAGCCTACGTTCACTTTGAAAAATGTAATTTATAGGAAGTACTCCTATCAATAATTAACTCTCTTCTCAGAGGTATACTAGGTCCTAGATTCTATAGCTTGTATCACAGATAGTTTACTGTCAAGAGATAAATGTGTTTCTTCAACTTGCCTGAATAGGCCTATTTCAAAAAAAAGAGCTGATTTTCCCTTTGAAAAACCTAAGTCACAGGAAGTATTCCTTCAAAAACCAGCTCAATTCTCGCAGTGAAACAAGCTCCTAGATGCTGCAGTTTTGAACATAGATGGTTTTCTTTGGACAGATACATGTCTTTGTTCACCTCAGCTGAATAGACCTATTTGTTACAAAGAGAGCCTCTCTCCACCTTGAAAAACCTAAGTTGCCAAAGTGTTCATTTTCTATGTACTGAATACTCAGAGGGAAACAATGTGCTACATGTTGCAGCTTCTAGCATTGATGGTTTTCTGGAGATATAAATCTGTTTCTTCACATCAGCTGAATGGTCTTATTTGAAAAAAGGTAAACTTATCTCAACCTTGAAACATACGTTGCTGGAAAGTAGGACGTTCAGGAACATACTCCACTGTCACAGGGAAATAATGTGCTAGAAGCTCCTGCTTCTACTACAGATGATTTCCTTTCTAGAGATACATGTGTTTCTTCCAATTAGCTGAAAAGACCTAATTGAAAAAAGCGAGATTTCTCCACCTTCCAAATTCTCACTGGCAGAGAGTATTTCTTAGGAAAATTAACTACTCTCCATCAGAGAAACAACAGCAAGATACTGAAGCTTGTCACACAGACAGTTTTCTTTTCTTTGGAGAGATTTCTTTGCTCTTTCAACTCAGGTTCGTAGGCCTAGTTGGAACACAGAAAGCCAATCTCCACATTGAAAAACCTACGTTCCCATATGTATTCCTTTGAAAAACGAAATCCATTTTCATCAGAAAACAATGTACGAGATGCTGAGCTTCTACAATACATGGTTCTCTTGGAGAGATAAATGTGTTGCTTCAACTCAGCTGAATTTGCCTCTTTGGAACAATGTGATCTCATGTGAACCTTGGAAAACGTCCGTCGCGGGAAGTAGTCCTTGCAAAACCGTACTCAATTTTCTCAGGAGACAATGGGCTAGATGCTCCTATTTCTGAAACAGACGGTTTTCTTTCAAGTTATGCATGTGTTTCTTTAAATTAGCTGGCTAGGCCTATTTTGAACAAAGAGATTTTATCTCCATATTGAGAAACTGAAGTTGCTCTAGGTATTTCATTGACAAACTACACTCAATCTGACAAGGAAACAATGTGTTAGATATTCCTTCTGGTAACATAGATGGTTTTCTTCGGAGAGAAACACGTGTTTGTTCAAATCAGCTGAAAAGGCCTCCATGATACAAAGGGAGCCTATCTCCATCCTGAAAAACCGAAGTTGCAAGAAGTATTCCTTTTAAATCTACTGACTACTCACATGGAAACAATATGCTAGATGCTGCAGCTTGTAGTTAGACGGTTTTCTTTGGAGAGACACATGTGTTTCTTCACCTCAGCTGAATTGACCTGTTTTGAACCAAGAGAGTCTACCTCCACCTTGAAAATCCTAACTTGCAGGAAGTATTTCTTTGAAAACACTGGCAAAAGTCTCCCAGGGTGACAATGTTCTTATTCTCCAGGGTCAAACAGAGATGGTTTTCTTTCAGGAGATACATGTGTTCCTTTAAGTCATATAGAAAGGCCTATTTTGTAACAAAGAGCCCATATCCACATTGAATGACCTATGTTGCAGGAGGAATTCCTTTCCAAATCTATCTCGGTTCTCACAGGGAAGCAATGTGCTAGATGTTGCTGCTTGTAACATATAATGTTTCTTGGGAGAGATCCCTTTGTCTTCAACTCAGCTGAACAGGCCAACGTAGAAAAAAGGGAGCCTATCTCCACCGTGAGAAACCATGCTGCAGGAAGTATTCCAATCAAAAACAAACTTATCTCACAGGGAAACAATGTGCTACCATTCCTGCTTCCAACAGAGATGGTGTTCTTTCGAGAGGTATGTGTGTTTCTTGAAATCTGCGGAATAGGCCTATTGGAAACAAAGTGAGCCTATGTCTACATTGAAAGACCTAAACTGCCTGAAGTACTCCTTTCAAATAGTAACTCAGCTCTCTCACAGAATCAATGTGCTACATGCTGCAGCGTCTAATCTAGATGGTTTCCTTTTAGAGATACATGTGTTTCTTCAATTCACCTGATTGTGTGTATTGGGAACAAAGTGAGCCAACCCACCCTTGGAAAACGTAAGTTGCAGGAAGTCTTTCTTTGACAAACTTACTAAATTCTCACAGGGAAACAATGCCCGAATATTCCTGCTTCCAACAGAGATGGCTTTCTTTGGAGAGATATATGTGTTTCTTCAAATGTGCTGAATAGGCCTACTTGGAACAAAGTGTGCCTATCTCTACATTGAAAATCCTCAGTTGCCCGAAGTACTCCTTTCAAGTACTAACTCAGATCTCACAGAGAAACCATGTGCTACATGCTGCAGCTTCTAATCCCGATGGTTTCCTTTTAGAAATACATGTGTTTCTTCAATTCACATGAAGGTGTGTATTGGGAACAAAGTGAGTCAACCCAACCTTGGAAAACGTAAATTGCAGGAAGTATTCCCTTGCAAAACCTATTCAATTCGAAGTTGGAAACAATATGGGGGATGCTCCTTCTTCCACAGAGATGTTTTCTTTGAGAGACACACGTGTTTCTTCAAGTTAGCTGGACAGGCCTATTTGCTTACTGACTGTAACATATAAGATTTCTTTGGAGAGATACATGTGTTTCTTCAATGCAGCTGAAAAATGCCAATGTGGAAATAAGGGAGCCTCTCTCCACCATGAAGCACCCTGTTGCAGGAAGTATTCCATTTACAAACAAACACAATCTCCCAGGGAGACAATGTGCTATTACTCATGCTTCCAGCAGAGATGGTTTTTTTGGAGAAATATATGTGTTTCTTCAAATCTGCTGAACAGGCCTATTAGGAACAAAGAGAGCCTATGTCTACATTGAAAAAGCTAAATTGCCTGAAGTACTCCTTTCAAATATTAACTCAGCTGTCACAGGGAAACAATGAGCTGCACGGTACAGCTTCTAACATAGATGGTTTCCTTTTAGAGGTACGTGTGTTTCTTCAACTCACCTGCCTGTGTCTATCTGGAAAAAAGTGAGCCTATCCCAACCTTGAAAACCCTAAGCTGTAGGAAGTATTCCTATGCAAAGCCTTCTCAATTCTTACTGGGATACAATGTGGTGGATTCTCCTGCTTCTCACACAGATGTTTTCTGTCAAAAGACACATGTGTTTGTTCAAATTAGCCGGGGAGGCCTATTTGGAACAAACAACCCTTTGTTCCCCTTGCAAATTCTGAATGGTGGGAAGAAATTCTTTTAAAATACTCATTTTTAACAGGGAAGCAATGTGCTAGATGTTGAAGATTGTAACATAGATAGTTTTCTTTGCAGAGACACTGATGTTTTTACAACTTAGCTCACAGGCCTACGTGGAAGATAGAGAGCCTATCTCCCTTTGAAAAACGTAAGTTGCCCAAAGTATTCCTTTTAAAATGAAACTCAATTCTCTGAGGGAAAGAATGTGCTATATGCTCCTGATTCTGACTCAAGTGGTTTCTTTTGAGATACATGAGTTCCTTTAACTCTGCTGAAAGGGCCTATTTGGAACAAACAGCCTATCTCCACCTTGAATTTCAAAGATGCAGGAAGTACTGCTTTCAAAAACTTACTGGTTTTTACACGGGTAAACAATGAAGTACATGGCGAAGTTTGTAATCTAGTTGGTTTTCGTTTAGTGCTCCATGTGTTTCTTGAACTCATCTGAATAGGCCCATTTGGAACAAAGAGAGCCTACGTTCACTTTGAAAAATGTAATTTATAGGAAGTACTCCTATCAATAATTAACTCTCTTCTCAGAGGTATACTAGGTCCTAGATTCTATAGCTTGTATCACAGATAGTTTACTGTCAAGAGATAAATGTGTTTCTTCAACTTGCCTGAATAGGCCTATTTCAAAAAAAAGAGCTGATTTTCCCTTTGAAAAACCTAAGTCACAGGAAGTATTCCTTCAAAAACCAGCTCAATTCTCGCAGTGAAACAAGCTCCTAGATGCTGCAGTTTTGAACATAGATGGTTTTCTTTGGACAGATACATGTCTTTGTTCACCTCAGCTGAATAGACCTATTTGTTACAAAGAGAGCCTCTCTCCACCTTGAAAAACCTAAGTTGCCAAAGTGTTCATTTTCTATGTACTGAATACTCAGAGGGAAACAATGTGCTACATGTTGCAGCTTCTAGCATTGATGGTTTTCTGGAGATATAAATCTGTTTCTTCACATCAGCTGAATGGTCTTATTTGAAAAAAGGTAAACTTATCTCAACCTTGAAACATACGTTGCTGGAAAGTAGGACGTTCAGGAACATACTCCACTGTCACAGGGAAATAATGTGCTAGAAGCTCCTGCTTCTACTACAGATGATTTCCTTTCTAGAGATACATGTGTTTCTTCCAATTAGCTGAAAAGACCTAATTGAAAAAAGCGAGATTTCTCCACCTTCAAAATTCTCACTGGCAGAGAGTATTTCTTAGGAAAATTAACTACTCTCCATCAGAGAAACAACAGCAAGATACTGAAGCTTGTCACACAGACAGTTTTCTTTTCTTTGGAGAGATTTCTTTGCTCTTTCAACTCAGGTTCGTAGGCCTAGTTGGAACACAGAAAGCCAATCTCCACATTGAAAAACCTACGTTCCCATATGTATTCCTTTGAAAAACGAAATCCATTTTCATCAGAAAACAATGTACGAGATGCTGAGCTTCTACAATACATGGTTCTCTTGGAGAGATAAATGTGTTGCTTCAACTCAGCTGAATTTGCCTCTTTGGAACAATGTGATCTCATGTGAACCTTGGAAAACGTCCGTCGCGGGAAGTAGTCCTTGCAAAACCGTACTCAATTTTCTCAGGAGACAATGGGCTAGATGCTCCTATTTCTGAAACAGACGGTTTTCTTTCAAGTTATGCATGTGTTTCTTTAAATTAGCTGGCTAGGCCTATTTTGAACAAAGAGATTTTATCTCCATATTGAGAAACTGAAGTTGCTCTAGGTATTTCATTGACAAACTACACTCAATCTGACAAGGAAACAATGTGTTAGATATTCCTTCTGGTAACATAGATGGTTTTCTTCGGAGAGAAACACGTGTTTGTTCAAATCAGCTGAAAAGGCCTCCATGATACAAAGGGAGCCTATCTCCATCCTGAAAAACCGAAGTTGCAAGAAGTATTCCTTTTAAATCTACTGACTACTCACATGGAAACAATATGCTAGATGCTGCAGCTTGTAGTTAGACGGTTTTCTTTGGAGAGACACATGTGTTTCTTCACCTCAGCTGAATTGACCTGTTTGGAACCAAGAGAGTCTACCTCCACCTTGAAAATCCTAACTTGCAGGAAGTATTTCTTTGAAAAAACTGGCAAAAGTCTCCCAGGGTGACAATGTTCTTATTCTCCAGGGTCAAACAGAGATGGTTTTCTTTCAGGAGATACATGTGTTCCTTTAAGTCATATAGAAAGGCCTATTTTGTAACAAAGAGCCCATATCCACATTGAATGACCTATGTTGCAGGAGGAATTCCTTTCCAAATCTATCTCGGTTCTCACAGGGAAGCAATGTGCTAGATGTTGCTGCTTGTAACATATAATGTTTCTTGGGAGAGATCCCTTTGTCTTCAACTCAGCTGAACAGGCCAACGTAGAAAAAAGGGAGCCTATCTCCACCGTGAGAAACCATGCTGCAGGAAGTATTCCAATCAAAAACAAACTTATCTCACAGGGAAACAATGTGCTACCATTCCTGCTTCCAACAGAGATGGTGTTCTTTCGAGAGGTATGTGTGTTTCTTGAAATCTGCGGAATAGGCCTATTGGAAACAAAGTGAGCCTATGTCTACATTGAAAGACCTAAACTGCCTGAAGTACTCCTTTCAAATAGTAACTCAGCTCTCTCACAGAATCAATGTGCTACATGCTGCAGCGTCTAATCTAGATGGTTTCCTTTTAGAGATACATGTGTTTCTTCAATTCACCTGATTGTGTGTATTGGGAACAAAGTGAGCCAACCCACCCTTGGAAAACGTAAGTTGCAGGAAGTCTTTCTTTGACAAACTTACTAAATTCTCACAGGGAAACAATGCCCGAATATTCCTGCTTCCAACAGAGATGGCTTTCTTTGGAGAGATATATGTGTTTCTTCAAATGTGCTGAATAGGCCTACTTGGAACAAAGTGTGCCTATCTCTACATTGAAAATCCTCAGTTGCCCGAAGTACTCCTTTCAAGTACTAACTCAGATCTCACAGAGAAACCATGTGCTACATGCTGCAGCTTCTAATCCCGATGGTTTCCTTTTAGAAATACATGTGTTTCTTCAATTCACATGAAGGTGTGTATTGGGAACAAAGTGAGTCAACCCAACCTTGGAAAACGTAAATTGCAGGAAGTATTCCCTTGCAAAACCTATTCAATTCGAAGTTGGAAACAATATGGGGGATGCTCCTTCTTCCACAGAGATGTTTTCTTTGAGAGACACACGTGTTTCTTCAAGTTAGCTGGACAGGCCTATTTGCTTACTGACTGTAACATATAAGATTTCTTTGGAGAGATACATGTGTTTCTTCAATGCAGCTGAAAAATGCCAATGTGGAAATAAGGGAGCCTCTCTCCACCATGAAGCACCCTGTTGCAGGAAGTATTCCATTTACAAACAAACACAATCTCCCAGGGAGACAATGTGCTATTACTCATGCTTCCAGCAGAGATGGTTTTTTTGGAGAAATATATGTGTTTCTTCAAATCTGCTGAACAGGCCTATTAGGAACAAAGAGAGCCTATGTCTACATTGAAAAAGCTAAATTGCCTGAAGTACTCCTTTCAAATATTAACTCAGCTGTCACAGGGAAACAATGAGCTGCACGGTACAGCTTCTAACATAGATGGTTTCCTTTTAGAGGTACGTGTGTTTCTTCAACTCACCTGCCTGTGCCTATCTGGAAAAAAGTGAGCCTATCCCAACCTTGAAAACCCTAAGCTGTAGGAAGTATTCCTATGCAAAGCCTTCTCAATTCTTAGTGGGATACAATGTGGTGGATTCTCCTGCTTCTCACACAGATGTTTTCTGTCAAAAGACACATGTGTTTGTTCAAATTAGCCGGGGAGGCCTATTTGGAACAAACAACCCTTTGTTCCCCTTGCAAATTCTGAATGGTGGGAAGAAATTCTTTTAAAATACTCATTTTTAACAGGGAAGCAATGTGCTAGATGTTGAAGATTGTAACATAGATAGTTTTCTTTGCAGAGACACTGATGTTTTTACAACTTAGCTCACAGGCCTACGTGGAAGATAGAGAGCCTATCTCCCTTTGAAAAACGTAAGTTGCCCAAAGTATTCCTTTTAAAATGAAACTCAATTCTCTGAGGGAAAGAATGTGCTATATGCTCCTGATTCTGACTCAAGTGGTTTCTTTTGAGATACATGAGTTCCTTTAACTCTGCTGAAAGGGCCTATTTGGAACAAACAGCCTATCTCCACCTTGAATTTCAAAGATGCAGGAAGTACTGCTTTCAAAAACTTACTGGTTTTTACACGGGTAAACAATGAAGTACATGGCGAAGTTTGTAATCTAGTTGGTTTTCGTTTAGTGCTCCATGTGTTTCTTGAACTCATCTGAATAGGCCCATTTGGAACAAAGAGAGCCTACGTTCACTTTGAAAAATGTAATTTATAGGAAGTACTCCTATCAATAATTAACTCTCTTCTCAGAGGTATACTAGGTCCTAGATTCTATAGCTTGTATCACAGATAGTTTACTGTCAAGAGATAAATGTGTTTCTTCAACTTGCCTGAATAGGCCTATTTCAAAAAAAAGAGCTGATTTTCCCTTTGAAAAACCTAAGTCACAGGAAGTATTCCTTCAAAAACCAGCTCAATTCTCGCAGTGAAACAAGCTCCTAGATGCTGCAGTTTTGAACATAGATGGTTTTCTTTGGACAGATACATGTCTTTGTTCACCTCAGCTGAATAGACCTATTTGTTACAAAGAGAGCCTCTCTCCACCTTGAAAAACCTAAGTTGCCAAAGTGTTCATTTTCTATGTACTGAATACTCAGAGGGAAACAATGTGCTACATGTTGCAGCTTCTAGCATTGATGGTTTTCTGGAGATATAAATCTGTTTCTTCACATCAGCTGAATGGTCTTATTTGAAAAAAGGTAAACTTATCTCAACCTTGAAACATACGTTGCTGGAAAGTAGGACGTTCAGGAACATACTCCACTGTCACAGGGAAATAATGTGCTAGAAGCTCCTGCTTCTACTACAGATGATTTCCTTTCTAGAGATACATGTGTTTCTTCCAATTAGCTGAAAAGACCTAATTGAAAAAAGCGAGATTTCTCCACCTTCAAAATTCTCACTGGCACAGAGTATTTCTTAGGAAAATTAACTACTCTCCATCAGAGAAACAACAGCAAGATACTGAAGCTTGTCACACAGACAGTTTTCTTTTCTTTGGAGAGATTTCTTTGCTCTTTCAACTCAGGTTCGTAGGCCTAGTTGGAACACAGAAAGCCAATCTCCACATTGAAAAACCTACGTTCCCATATGTATTCCTTTGAAAAACGAAATCCATTTTCATCAGAAAACAATGTACGAGATGCTGAGCTTCTACAATACATGGTTCTCTTGGAGAGATAAATGTGTTGCTTCAACTCAGCTGAATTTGCCTCTTTGGAACAATGTGATCTCATGTGAACCTTGGAAAACGTCCGTCGCGGGAAGTAGTCCTTGCAAAACCGTACTCAATTTTCTCAGGAGACAATGGGCTAGATGCTCCTATTTCTGAAACAGACGGTTTTCTTTCAAGTTATGCATGTGTTTCTTTAAATTAGCTGGCTAGGCCTATTTTGAACAAAGAGATTTTATCTCCATATTGAGAAACTGAAGTTGCTCTAGGTATTTCATTGACAAACTACACTCAATCTGACAAGGAAACAATGTGTTAGATATTCCTTCTGGTAACATAGATGGTTTTCTTCGGAGAGAAACACGTGTTTGTTCAAATCAGCTGAAAAGGCCTCCATGATACAAAGGGAGCCTATCTCCATCCTGAAAAACCGAAGTTGCAAGAAGTATTCCTTTTAAATCTACTGACTACTCACATGGAAACAATATGCTAGATGCTGCAGCTTGTAGTTAGACGGTTTTCTTTGGAGAGACACATGTGTTTCTTCACCTCAGCTGAATTGACCTGTTTGGAACCAAGAGAGTCTACCTCCACCTTGAAAATCCTAACTTGCAGGAAGTATTTCTTTGAAAAAACTGGCAAAAGTCTCCCAGGGTGACAATGTTCTTATTCTCCAGGGTCAAACAGAGATGGTTTTCTTTCAGGAGATACATGTGTTCCTTTAAGTCATATAGAAAGGCCTATTTTGTAACAAAGAGCCCATATCCACATTGAATGACCTATGTTGCAGGAGGAATTCCTTTCCAAATCTATCTCGGTTCTCACAGGGAAGCAATGTGCTAGATGTTGCTGCTTGTAACATATAATGTTTCTTGGGAGAGATCCCTTTGTCTTCAACTCAGCTGAACAGGCCAACGTAGAAAAAAGGGAGCCTATCTCCACCGTGAGAAACCATGCTGCAGGAAGTATTCCAATCAAAAACAAACTTATCTCACAGGGAAACAATGTGCTACCATTCCTGCTTCCAACAGAGATGGTGTTCTTTCGAGAGGTATGTGTGTTTCTTGAAATCTGCGGAATAGGCCTATTGGAAACAAAGTGAGCCTATGTCTACATTGAAAGACCTAAACTGCCTGAAGTACTCCTTTCAAATAGTAACTCAGCTCTCTCACAGAATCAATGTGCTACATGCTGCAGCGTCTAATCTAGATGGTTTCCTTTTAGAGATACATGTGTTTCTTCAATTCACCTGATTGTGTGTATTGGGAACAAAGTGAGCCAACCCACCCTTGGAAAACGTAAGTTGCAGGAAGTCTTTCTTTGACAAACTTACTAAATTCTCACAGGGAAACAATGCCCGAATATTCCTGCTTCCAACAGAGATGGCTTTCTTTGGAGAGATATATGTGTTTCTTCAAATGTGCTGAATAGGCCTACTTGGAACAAAGTGTGCCTATCTCTACATTGAAAATCCTCAGTTGCCCGAAGTACTCCTTTCAAGTACTAACTCAGATCTCACAGAGAAACCATGTGCTACATGCTGCAGCTTCTAATCCCGATGGTTTCCTTTTAGAAATACATGTGTTTCTTCAATTCACATGAAGGTGTGTATTGGGAACAAAGTGAGTCAACCCAACCTTGGAAAACGTAAATTGCAGGAAGTATTCCCTTGCAAAACCTATTCAATTCGAAGTTGGAAACAATATGGGGGATGCTCCTTCTTCCACAGAGATGTTTTCTTTGAGAGACACACGTGTTTCTTCAAGTTAGCTGGACAGGCCTATTTGCTTACTGACTGTAACATATAAGATTTCTTTGGAGAGATACATGTGTTTCTTCAATGCAGCTGAAAAATGCCAATGTGGAAATAAGGGAGCCTCTCTCCACCATGAAGCACCCTGTTGCAGGAAGTATTCCATTTACAAACAAACACAATCTCCCAGGGAGACAATGTGCTATTACTCATGCTTCCAGCAGAGATGGTTTTTTTGGAGAAATATATGTGTTTCTTCAAATCTGCTGAACAGGCCTATTAGGAACAAAGAGAGCCTATGTCTACATTGAAAAAGCTAAATTGCCTGAAGTACTCCTTTCAAATATTAACTCAGCTGTCACAGGGAAACAATGAGCTGCACGGTACAGCTTCTAACATAGATGGTTTCCTTTTAGAGGTACGTGTGTTTCTTCAACTCACCTGCCTGTGCCTATCTGGAAAAAAGTGAGCCTATCCCAACCTTGAAAACCCTAAGCTGTAGGAAGTATTCCTATGCAAAGCCTTCTCAATTCTTAGTGGGATACAATGTGGTGGATTCTCCTGCTTCTCACACAGATGTTTTCTGTCAAAAGACACATGTGTTTGTTCAAATTAGCCGGGGAGGCCTATTTGGAACAAACAACCCTTTGTTCCCCTTGCAAATTCTGAATGGTGGGAAGAAATTCTTTTAAAATACTCATTTTTAACAGGGAAGCAATGTGCTAGATGTTGAAGATTGTAACATAGATAGTTTTCTTTGCAGAGACACTGATGTTTTTACAACTTAGCTCACAGGCCTACGTGGAAGATAGAGAGCCTATCTCCCTTTGAAAAACGTAAGTTGCCCAAAGTATTCCTTTTAAAATGAAACTCAATTCTCTGAGGGAAAGAATGTGCTATATGCTCCTGATTCTGACTCAAGTGGTTTCTTTTGAGATACATGAGTTCCTTTAACTCTGCTGAAAGGGCCTATTTGGAACAAACAGCCTATCTCCACCTTGAATTTCAAAGATGCAGGAAGTACTGCTTTCAAAAACTTACTGGTTTTTACACGGGTAAACAATGAAGTACATGGCGAAGTTTGTAATCTAGTTGGTTTTCGTTTAGTGCTCCATGTGTTTCTTGAACTCATCTGAATAGGCCCATTTGGAACAAAGAGAGCCTACGTTCACTTTGAAAAATGTAATTTATAGGAAGTACTCCTATCAATAATTAACTCTCTTCTCAGAGGTATACTAGGTCCTAGATTCTATAGCTTGTATCACAGATAGTTTACTGTCAAGAGATAAATGTGTTTCTTCAACTTGCCTATTTCAAAAAAAAGAGCTGATTTTCCCTTTGAAAAACCTAAGTCACAGGAAGTATTCCTTCAAAAACCAGCTCAATTCTCGCAGTGAAACAAGCTCCTAGATGCTGCAGTTTTGAACATAGATGGTTTTCTTTGGACAGATACATGTCTTTGTTCACCTCAGCTGAATAGACCTATTTGTTACAAAGAGAGCCTCTCTCCACCTTGAAAAACCTAAGTTGCCAAAGTGTTCATTTTCTATGTACTGAATACTCAGAGGGAAACAATGTGCTACATGTTGCAGCTTCTAGCATTGATGGTTTTCTGGAGATATAAATCTGTTTCTTCACATCAGCTGAATGGTCTTATTTGAAAAAAGGTAAACTTATCTCAACCTTGAAACATACGTTGCTGGAAAGTAGGACGTTCAGGAACATACTCCACTGTCACAGGGAAATAATGTGCTAGAAGCTCCTGCTTCTACTACAGATGATTTCCTTTCTAGAGATACATGTGTTTCTTCCAATTAGCTGAAAAGACCTAATTGAAAAAAGCGAGATTTCTCCACCTTCAAAATTCTCACTGGCAGAGAGTATTTCTTAGGAAAATTAACTACTCTCCATCAGAGAAACAACAGCAAGATACTGAAGCTTGTCACACAGACAGTTTTCTTTTCTTTGGAGAGATTTCTTTGCTCTTTCAACTCAGGTTCGTAGGCCTAGTTGGAACACAGAAAGCCAATCTCCACATTGAAAAACCTACGTTCCCATATGTATTCCTTTGAAAAACGAAATCCATTTTCATCAGAAAACAATGTACGAGATGCTGAGCTTCTACAATACATGGTTCTCTTGGAGAGATAAATGTGTTGCTTCAACTCAGCTGAATTTGCCTCTTTGGAACAATGTGATCTCATGTGAACCTTGGAAAACGTCCGTCGCGGGAAGTAGTCCTTGCAAAACCGTACTCAATTTTCTCAGGAGACAATGGGCTAGATGCTCCTATTTCTGAAACAGACGGTTTTCTTTCAAGTTATGCATGTGTTTCTTTAAATTAGCTGGCTAGGCCTATTTTGAACAAAGAGATTTTATCTCCATATTGAGAAACTGAAGTTGCTCTAGGTATTTCATTGACAAACTACACTCAATCTGACAAGGAAACAATGTGTTAGATATTCCTTCTGGTAACATAGATGGTTTTCTTCGGAGAGAAACACGTGTTTGTTCAAATCAGCTGAAAAGGCCTCCATGATACAAAGGGAGCCTATCTCCATCCTGAAAAACCGAAGTTGCAAGAAGTATTCCTTTTAAATCTACTGACTACTCACATGGAAACAATATGCTAGATGCTGCAGCTTGTAGTTAGACGGTTTTCTTTGGAGAGACACATGTGTTTCTTCACCTCAGCTGAATTGACCTGTTTGGAACCAAGAGAGTCTACCTCCACCTTGAAAATCCTAACTTGCAGGAAGTATTTCTTTGAAAAAACTGGCAAAAGTCTCCCAGGGTGACAATGTTCTTATTCTCCAGGGTCAAACAGAGATGGTTTTCTTTCAGGAGATACATGTGTTCCTTTAAGTCATATAGAAAGGCCTATTTTGTAACAAAGAGCCCATATCCACATTGAATGACCTATGTTGCAGGAGGAATTCCTTTCCAAATCTATCTCGGTTCTCACAGGGAAGCAATGTGCTAGATGTTGCTGCTTGTAACATATAATGTTTCTTGGGAGAGATCCCTTTGTCTTCAACTCAGCTGAACAGGCCAACGTAGAAAAAAGGGAGCCTATCTCCACCGTGAGAAACCATGCTGCAGGAAGTATTCCAATCAAAAACAAACTTATCTCACAGGGAAACAATGTGCTACCATTCCTGCTTCCAACAGAGATGGTGTTCTTTCGAGAGGTATGTGTGTTTCTTGAAATCTGCGGAATAGGCCTATTGGAAACAAAGTGAGCCTATGTCTACATTGAAAGACCTAAACTGCCTGAAGTACTCCTTTCAAATAGTAACTCAGCTCTCTCACAGAATCAATGTGCTACATGCTGCAGCGTCTAATCTAGATGGTTTCCTTTTAGAGATACATGTGTTTCTTCAATTCACCTGATTGTGTGTATTGGGAACAAAGTGAGCCAACCCACCCTTGGAAAACGTAAGTTGCAGGAAGTCTTTCTTTGACAAACTTACTAAATTCTCACAGGGAAACAATGCCCGAATATTCCTGCTTCCAACAGAGATGGCTTTCTTTGGAGAGATATATGTGTTTCTTCAAATGTGCTGAATAGGCCTACTTGGAACAAAGTGTGCCTATCTCTACATTGAAAATCCTCAGTTGCCCGAAGTACTCCTTTCAAGTACTAACTCAGATCTCACAGAGAAACCATGTGCTACATGCTGCAGCTTCTAATCCCGATGGTTTCCTTTTAGAAATACATGTGTTTCTTCAATTCACATGAAGGTGTGTATTGGGAACAAAGTGAGTCAACCCAACCTTGGAAAACGTAAATTGCAGGAAGTATTCCCTTGCAAAACCTATTCAATTCGAAGTTGGAAACAATATGGGGGATGCTCCTTCTTCCACAGAGATGTTTTCTTTGAGAGACACACGTGTTTCTTCAAGTTAGCTGGACAGGCCTATTTGCTTACTGACTGTAACATATAAGATTTCTTTGGAGAGATACATGTGTTTCTTCAATGCAGCTGAAAAATGCCAATGTGGAAATAAGGGAGCCTCTCTCCACCATGAAGCACCCTGTTGCAGGAAGTATTCCATTTACAAACAAACACAATCTCCCAGGGAGACAATGTGCTATTACTCATGCTTCCAGCAGAGATGGTTTTTTTGGAGAAATATATGTGTTTCTTCAAATCTGCTGAACAGGCCTATTAGGAACAAAGAGAGCCTATGTCTACATTGAAAAAGCTAAATTGCCTGAAGTACTCCTTTCAAATATTAACTCAGCTGTCACAGGGAAACAATGAGCTGCACGGTACAGCTTCTAACATAGATGGTTTCCTTTTAGAGGTACGTGTGTTTCTTCAACTCACCTGCCTGTGCCTATCTGGAAAAAAGTGAGCCTATCCCAACCTTGAAAACCCTAAGCTGTAGGAAGTATTCCTATGCAAAGCCTTCTCAATTCTTACTGGGATACAATGTGGTGGATTCTCCTGCTTCTCACACAGATGTTTTCTGTCAAAAGACACATGTGTTTGTTCAAATTAGCCGGGGAGGCCTATTTGGAACAAACAACCCTTTGTTCCCCTTGCAAATTCTGAATGGTGGGAAGAAATTCTTTTAAAATACTCATTTTTAACAGGGAAGCAATGTGCTAGATGTTGAAGATTGTAACATAGATAGTTTTCTTTGCAGAGACACTGATGTTTTTACAACTTAGCTCACAGGCCTACGTGGAAGATAGAGAGCCTATCTCCCTTTGAAAAACGTAAGTTGCCCAAAGTATTCCTTTTAAAATGAAACTCAATTCTCTGAGGGAAAGAATGTGCTATATGCTCCTGATTCTGACTCAAGTGGTTTCTTTTGAGATACATGAGTTCCTTTAACTCTGCTGAAAGGGCCTATTTGGAACAAACAGCCTATCTCCACCTTGAATTTCAAAGATGCAGGAAGTACTGCTTTCAAAAACTTACTGGTTTTTACACGGGTAAACAATGAAGTACATGGCGAAGTTTGTAATCTAGTTGGTTTTCGTTTAGTGCTCCATGTGTTTCTTGAACTCATCTGAATAGGCCCATTTGGAACAAAGAGAGCCTACGTTCACTTTGAAAAATGTAATTTATAGGAAGTACTCCTATCAATAATTAACTCTCTTCTCAGAGGTATACTAGGTCCTAGATTCTATAGCTTGTATCACAGATAGTTTACTGTCAAGAGATAAATGTGTTTCTTCAACTTGCCTGAATAGGCCTATTTCAAAAAAAAGAGCTGATTTTCCCTTTGAAAAACCTAAGTCACAGGAAGTATTCCTTCAAAAACCAGCTCAATTCTCGCAGTGAAACAAGCTCCTAGATGCTGCAGGTTTGAACATAGATGGTTTTCTTTGGACAGATACATGTCTTTGTTCACCTCAGCTGAATAGACCTATTTGTTACAAAGAGAGCCTCTCTCCACCTTGAAAAACCTAAGTTGCCAAAGTGTTCATTTTCTATGTACTGAATACTCAGAGGGAAACAATGTGCTACATGTTGCAGCTTCTAGCATTGATGGTTTTCTGGAGATATAAATCTGTTTCTTCACATCAGCTGAATGGTCTTATTTGAAAAAAGGTAAACTTATCTCAACCTTGAAACATACGTTGCTGGAAAGTAGGACGTTCAGGAACATACTCCACTGTCACAGGGAAATAATGTGCTAGAAGCTCCTGCTTCTACTACAGATGATTTCCTTTCTAGAGATACATGTGTTTCTTCCAATTAGCTGAAAAGACCTAATTGAAAAAAGCGAGATTTCTCCACCTTCAAAATTCTCACTGGCAGAGAGTATTTCTTAGGAAAATTAACTACTCTCCATCAGAGAAACAACAGCAAGATACTGAAGCTTGTCACACAGACAGTTTTCTTTTCTTTGGAGAGATTTCTTTGCTCTTTCAACTCAGGTTCGTAGGCCTAGTTGGAACACAGAAAGCCAATCTCCACATTGAAAAACCTACGTTCCCATATGTATTCCTTTGAAAAACGAAATCCATTTTCATCAGAAAACAATGTACGAGATGCTGAGCTTCTACAATACATGGTTCTCTTGGAGAGATAAATGTGTTGCTTCAACTCAGCTGAATTTGCCTCTTTGGAACAATGTGATCTCATGTGAACCTTGGAAAACGTCCGTCGCGGGAAGTAGTCCTTGCAAAACCGTACTCAATTTTCTCAGGAGACAATGGGCTAGATGCTCCTATTTCTGAAACAGACGGTTTTCTTTCAAGTTATGCATGTGTTTCTTTAAATTAGCTGGCTAGGCCTATTTTGAACAAAGAGATTTTATCTCCATATTGAGAAACTGAAGTTGCTCTAGGTATTTCATTGACAAACTACACTCAATCTGACAAGGAAACAATGTGTTAGATATTCCTTCTGGTAACATAGATGGTTTTCTTCGGAGAGAAACACGTGTTTGTTCAAATCAGCTGAAAAGGCCTCCATGATACAAAGGGAGCCTATCTCCATCCTGAAAAACCGAAGTTGCAAGAAGTATTCCTTTTAAATCTACTGACTACTCACATGGAAACAATATGCTAGATGCTGCAGCTTGTAGTTAGACGGTTTTCTTTGGAGAGACACATGTGTTTCTTCACCTCAGCTGAATTGACCTGTTTGGAACCAAGAGAGTCTACCTCCACCTTGAAAATCCTAACTTGCAGGAAGTATTTCTTTGAAAAAACTGGCAAAAGTCTCCCAGGGTGACAATGTTCTTATTCTCCAGGGTCAAACAGAGATGGTTTTCTTTCAGGAGATACATGTGTTCCTTTAAGTCATATAGAAAGGCCTATTTTGTAACAAAGAGCCCATATCCACATTGAATGACCTATGTTGCAGGAGGAATTCCTTTCCAAATCTATCTCGGTTCTCACAGGGAAGCAATGTGCTAGATGTTGCTGCTTGTAACATATAATGTTTCTTGGGAGAGATCCCTTTGTCTTCAACTCAGCTGAACAGGCCAACGTAGAAAAAAGGGAGCCTATCTCCACCGTGAGAAACCATGCTGCAGGAAGTATTCCAATCAAAAACAAACTTATCTCACAGGGAAACAATGTGCTACCATTCCTGCTTCCAACAGAGATGGTGTTCTTTCGAGAGGTATGTGTGTTTCTTGAAATCTGCGGAATAGGCCTATTGGAAACAAAGTGAGCCTATGTCTACATTGAAAGACCTAAACTGCCTGAAGTACTCCTTTCAAATAGTAACTCAGCTCTCTCACAGAATCAATGTGCTACATGCTGCAGCGTCTAATCTAGATGGTTTCCTTTTAGAGATACATGTGTTTCTTCAATTCACCTGATTGTGTGTATTGGGAACAAAGTGAGCCAACCCACCCTTGGAAAACGTAAGTTGCAGGAAGTCTTTCTTTGACAAACTTACTAAATTCTCACAGGGAAACAATGCCCGAATATTCCTGCTTCCAACAGAGATGGCTTTCTTTGGAGAGATATATGTGTTTCTTCAAATGTGCTGAATAGGCCTACTTGGAACAAAGTGTGCCTATCTCTACATTGAAAATCCTCAGTTGCCCGAAGTACTCCTTTCAAGTACTAACTCAGATCTCACAGAGAAACCATGTGCTACATGCTGCAGCTTCTAATCCCGATGGTTTCCTTTTAGAAATACATGTGTTTCTTCAATTCACATGAAGGTGTGTATTGGGAACAAAGTGAGTCAACCCAACCTTGGAAAACGTAAATTGCAGGAAGTATTCCCTTGCAAAACCTATTCAATTCGAAGTTGGAAACAATATGGGGGATGCTCCTTATTCCACAGAGATGTTTTCTTTGAGAGACACACGTGTTTCTTCAAGTTAGCTGGACAGGCCTATTTGCTTACTGACTGTAACATATAAGATTTCTTTGGAGAGATACATGTGTTTCTTCAATGCAGCTGAAAAATGCCAATGTGGAAATAAGGGAGCCTCTCTCCACCATGAAGCACCCTGTTGCAGGAAGTATTCCATTTACAAACAAACACAATCTCCCAGGGAGACAATGTGCTATTACTCATGCTTCCAGCAGAGATGGTTTTTTTGGAGAAATATATGTGTTTCTTCAAATCTGCTGAACAGGCCTATTAGGAACAAAGAGAGCCTATGTCTACATTGAAAAAGCTAAATTGCCTGAAGTACTCCTTTCAAATATTAACTCAGCTGTCACAGGGAAACAATGAGCTGCACGGTACAGCTTCTAACATAGATGGTTTCCTTTTAGAGGTACGTGTGTTTCTTCAACTCACCTGCCTGTGCCTATCTGGAAAAAAGTGAGCCTATCCCAACCTTGAAAACCCTAAGCTGTAGGAAGTATTCCTATGCAAAGCCTTCTCAATTCTTACTGGGATACAATGTGGTGGATTCTCCTGCTTCTCACACAGATGTTTTCTGTCAAAAGACACATGTGTTTGTTCAAATTAGCCGGGGAGGCCTATTTGGAACAAACAACCCTTTGTTCCCCTTGCAAATTCTGAATGGTGGGAAGAAATTCTTTTAAAATACTCATTTTTAACAGGGAAGCAATGTGCTAGATGTTGAAGATTGTAACATAGATAGTTTTCTTTGCAGAGACACTGATGTTTTTACAACTTAGCTCACAGGCCTACGTGGAAGATAGAGAGCCTATCTCCCTTTGAAAAACGTAAGTTGCCCAAAGTATTCCTTTTAAAATGAAACTCAATTCTCTGAGGGAAAGAATGTGCTATATGCTCCTGATTCTGACTCAAGTGGTTTCTTTTGAGATACATGAGTTCCTTTAACTCTGCTGAAAGGGCCTATTTGGAACAAACAGCCTATCTCCACCTTGAATTTCAAAGATGCAGGAAGTACTGCTTTCAAAAACTTACTGGTTTTTACACGGGTAAACAATGAAGTACATGGCGAAGTTTGTAATCTAGTTGGTTTTCGTTTAGTGCTCCATGTGTTTCTTGAACTCATCTGAATAGGCCCATTTGGAACAAAGAGAGCCTACGTTCACTTTGAAAAATGTAATTTATAGGAAGTACTCCTATCAATAATTAACTCTCTTCTCAGAGGTATACTAGGTCCTAGATTCTATAGCTTGTATCACAGATAGTTTACTGTCAAGAGATAAATGTGTTTCTTCAACTTGCCTATTTCAAAAAAAAGAGCTGATTTTCCCTTTGAAAAACCTAAGTCACAGGAAGTATTCCTTCAAAAACCAGCTCAATTCTCGCAGTGAAACAAGCTCCTAGATGCTGCAGTTTTGAACATAGATGGTTTTCTTTGGACAGATACATGTCTTTGTTCACCTCAGCTGAATAGACCTATTTGTTACAAAGAGAGCCTCTCTCCACCTTGAAAAACCTAAGTTGCCAAAGTGTTCATTTTCTATGTACTGAATACTCAGAGGGAAACAATGTGCTACATGTTGCAGCTTCTAGCATTGATGGTTTTCTGGAGATATAAATCTGTTTCTTCACATCAGCTGAATGGTCTTATTTGAAAAAAGGTAAACTTATCTCAACCTTGAAACATACGTTGCTGGAAAGTAGGACGTTCAGGAACATACTCCACTGTCACAGGGAAATAATGTGCTAGAAGCTCCTGCTTCTACTACAGATGATTTCCTTTCTAGAGATACATGTGTTTCTTCCAATTAGCTGAAAAGACCTAATTGAAAAAAGCGAGATTTCTCCACCTTCAAAATTCTCACTGGCAGAGAGTATTTCTTAGGAAAATTAACTACTCTCCATCAGAGAAACAACAGCAAGATACTGAAGCTTGTCACACAGACAGTTTTCTTTTCTTTGGAGAGATTTCTTTGCTCTTTCAACTCAGGTTCGTAGGCCTAGTTGGAACACAGAAAGCCAATCTCCACATTGAAAAACCTACGTTCCCATATGTATTCCTTTGAAAAACGAAATCCATTTTCATCAGAAAACAATGTACGAGATGCTGAGCTTCTACAATACATGGTTCTCTTGGAGAGATAAATGTGTTGCTTCAACTCAGCTGAATTTGCCTCTTTGGAACAATGTGATCTCATGTGAACCTTGGAAAACGTCCGTCGCGGGAAGTAGTCCTTGCAAAACCGTACTCAATTTTCTCAGGAGACAATGGGCTAGATGCTCCTATTTCTGAAACAGACGGTTTTCTTTCAAGTTATGCATGTGTTTCTTTAAATTAGCTGGCTAGGCCTATTTTGAACAAAGAGATTTTATCTCCATATTGAGAAACTGAAGTTGCTCTAGGTATTTCATTGACAAACTACACTCAATCTGACAAGGAAACAATGTGTTAGATATTCCTTCTGGTAACATAGATGGTTTTCTTCGGAGAGAAACACGTGTTTGTTCAAATCAGCTGAAAAGGCCTCCATGATACAAAGGGAGCCTATCTCCATCCTGAAAAACCGAAGTTGCAAGAAGTATTCCTTTTAAATCTACTGACTACTCACATGGAAACAATATGCTAGATGCTGCAGCTTGTAGTTAGACGGTTTTCTTTGGAGAGACACATGTGTTTCTTCACCTCAGCTGAATTGACCTGTTTGGAACCAAGAGAGTCTACCTCCACCTTGAAAATCCTAACTTGCAGGAAGTATTTCTTTGAAAAAACTGGCAAAAGTCTCCCAGGGTGACAATGTTCTTATTCTCCAGGGTCAAACAGAGATGGTTTTCTTTCAGGAGATACATGTGTTCCTTTAAGTCATATAGAAAGGCCTATTTTGTAACAAAGAGCCCATATCCACATTGAATGACCTATGTTGCAGGAGGAATTCCTTTCCAAATCTATCTCGGTTCTCACAGGGAAGCAATGTGCTAGATGTTGCTGCTTGTAACATATAATGTTTCTTGGGAGAGATCCCTTTGTCTTCAACTCAGCTGAACAGGCCAACGTAGAAAAAAGGGAGCCTATCTCCACCGTGAGAAACCATGCTGCAGGAAGTATTCCAATCAAAAACAAACTTATCTCACAGGGAAACAATGTGCTACCATTCCTGCTTCCAACAGAGATGGTGTTCTTTCGAGAGGTATGTGTGTTTCTTGAAATCTGCGGAATAGGCCTATTGGAAACAAAGTGAGCCTATGTCTACATTGAAAGACCTAAACTGCCTGAAGTACTCCTTTCAAATAGTAACTCAGCTCTCTCACAGAATCAATGTGCTACATGCTGCAGCGTCTAATCTAGATGGTTTCCTTTTAGAGATACATGTGTTTCTTCAATTCACCTGATTGTGTGTATTGGGAACAAAGTGAGCCAACCCACCCTTGGAAAACGTAAGTTGCAGGAAGTCTTTCTTTGACAAACTTACTAAATTCTCACAGGGAAACAATGCCCGAATATTCCTGCTTCCAACAGAGATGGCTTTCTTTGGAGAGATATATGTGTTTCTTCAAATGTGCTGAATAGGCCTACTTGGAACAAAGTGTGCCTATCTCTACATTGAAAATCCTCAGTTGCCCGAAGTACTCCTTTCAAGTACTAACTCAGATCTCACAGAGAAACCATGTGCTACATGCTGCAGCTTCTAATCCCGATGGTTTCCTTTTAGAAATACATGTGTTTCTTCAATTCACATGAAGGTGTGTATTGGGAACAAAGTGAGTCAACCCAACCTTGGAAAACGTAAATTGCAGGAAGTATTCCCTTGCAAAACCTATTCAATTCGAAGTTGGAAACAATATGGGGGATGCTCCTTCTTCCACAGAGATGTTTTCTTTGAGAGACACACGTGTTTCTTCAAGTTAGCTGGACAGGCCTATTTGCTTACTGACTGTAACATATAAGATTTCTTTGGAGAGATACATGTGTTTCTTCAATGCAGCTGAAAAATGCCAATGTGGAAATAAGGGAGCCTCTCTCCACCATGAAGCACCCTGTTGCAGGAAGTATTCCATTTACAAACAAACACAATCTCCCAGGGAGACAATGTGCTATTACTCATGCTTCCAGCAGAGATGGTTTTTTTGGAGAAATATATGTGTTTCTTCAAATCTGCTGAACAGGCCTATTAGGAACAAAGAGAGCCTATGTCTACATTGAAAAAGCTAAATTGCCTGAAGTACTCCTTTCAAATATTAACTCAGCTGTCACAGGGAAACAATGAGCTGCACGGTACAGCTTCTAACATAGATGGTTTCCTTTTAGAGGTACGTGTGTTTCTTCAACTCACCTGCCTGTGCCTATCTGGAAAAAAGTGAGCCTATCCCAACCTTGAAAACCCTAAGCTGTAGGAAGTATTCCTATGCAAAGCCTTCTCAATTCTTACTGGGATACAATGTGGTGGATTCTCCTGCTTCTCACACAGATGTTTTCTGTCAAAAGACACATGTGTTTGTTCAAATTAGCCGGGGAGGCCTATTTGGAACAAACAACCCTTTGTTCCCCTTGCAAATTCTGAATGGTGGGAAGAAATTCTTTTAAAATACTCATTTTTAACAGGGAAGCAATGTGCTAGATGTTGAAGATTGTAACATAGATAGTTTTCTTTGCAGAGACACTGATGTTTTTACAACTTAGCTCACAGGCCTACGTGGAAGATAGAGAGCCTATCTCCCTTTGAAAAACGTAAGTTGCCCAAAGTATTCCTTTTAAAATGAAACTCAATTCTCTGAGGGAAAGAATGTGCTATATGCTCCTGATTCTGACTCAAGTGGTTTCTTTTGAGATACATGAGTTCCTTTAACTCTGCTGAAAGGGCCTATTTGGAACAAACAGCCTATCTCCACCTTGAATTTCAAAGATGCAGGAAGTACTGCTTTCAAAAACTTACTGGTTTTTACACGGGTAAACAATGAAGTACATGGCGAAGTTTGTAATCTAGTTGGTTTTCGTTTAGTGCTCCATGTGTTTCTTGAACTCATCTGAATAGGCCCATTTGGAACAAAGAGAGCCTACGTTCACTTTGAAAAATGTAATTTATAGGAAGTACTCCTATCAATAATTAACTCTCTTCTCAGAGGTATACTAGGTCCTAGATTCTATAGCTTGTATCACAGATAGTTTACTGTCAAGAGATAAATGTGTTTCTTCAACTTGCCTATTTCAAAAAAAAGAGCTGATTTTCCCTTTGAAAAACCTAAGTCACAGGAAGTATTCCTTCAAAAACCAGCTCAATTCTCGCAGTGAAACAAGCTCCTAGATGCTGCAGTTTTGAACATAGATGGTTTTCTTTGGACAGATACATGTCTTTGTTCACCTCAGCTGAATAGACCTATTTGTTACAAAGAGAGCCTCTCTCCACCTTGAAAAACCTAAGTTGCCAAAGTGTTCATTTTCTATGTACTGAATACTCAGAGGGAAACAATGTGCTACATGTTGCAGCTTCTAGCATTGATGGTTTTCTGGAGATATAAATCTGTTTCTTCACATCAGCTGAATGGTCTTATTTGAAAAAAGGTAAACTTATCTCAACCTTGAAACATACGTTGCTGGAAAGTAGGACGTTCAGGAACATACTCCACTGTCACAGGGAAATAATGTGCTAGAAGCTCCTGCTTCTACTACAGATGATTTCCTTTCTAGAGATACATGTGTTTCTTCCAATTAGCTGAAAAGACCTAATTGAAAAAAGCGAGATTTCTCCACCTTCAAAATTCTCACTGGCAGAGAGTATTTCTTAGGAAAATTAACTACTCTCCATCAGAGAAACAACAGCAAGATACTGAAGCTTGTCACACAGACAGTTTTCTTTTCTTTGGAGAGATTTCTTTGCTCTTTCAACTCAGGTTCGTAGGCCTAGTTGGAACACAGAAAGCCAATCTCCACATTGAAAAACCTACGTTCCCATATGTATTCCTTTGAAAAACGAAATCCATTTTCATCAGAAAACAATGTACGAGATGCTGAGCTTCTACAATACATGGTTCTCTTGGAGAGATAAATGTGTTGCTTCAACTCAGCTGAATTTGCCTCTTTGGAACAATGTGATCTCATGTGAACCTTGGAAAACGTCCGTCGCGGGAAGTAGTCCTTGCAAAACCGTACTCAATTTTCTCAGGAGACAATGGGCTAGATGCTCCTATTTCTGAAACAGACGGTTTTCTTTCAAGTTATGCATGTGTTTCTTTAAATTAGCTGGCTAGGCCTATTTTGAACAAAGAGATTTTATCTCCATATTGAGAAACTGAAGTTGCTCTAGGTATTTCATTGACAAACTACACTCAATCTGACAAGGAAACAATGTGTTAGATATTCCTTCTGGTAACATAGATGGTTTTCTTCGGAGAGAAACACGTGTTTGTTCAAATCAGCTGAAAAGGCCTCCATGATACAAAGGGAGCCTATCTCCATCCTGAAAAACCGAAGTTGCAAGAAGTATTCCTTTTAAATCTACTGACTACTCACATGGAAACAATATGCTAGATGCTGCAGCTTGTAGTTAGACGGTTTTCTTTGGAGAGACACATGTGTTTCTTCACCTCAGCTGAATTGACCTGTTTGGAACCAAGAGAGTCTACCTCCACCTTGAAAATCCTAACTTGCAGGAAGTATTTCTTTGAAAAAACTGGCAAAAGTCTCCCAGGGTGACAATGTTCTTATTCTCCAGGGTCAAACAGAGATGGTTTTCTTTCAGGAGATACATGTGTTCCTTTAAGTCATATAGAAAGGCCTATTTTGTAACAAAGAGCCCATATCCACATTGAATGACCTATGTTGCAGGAGGAATTCCTTTCCAAATCTATCTCGGTTCTCACAGGGAAGCAATGTGCTAGATGTTGCTGCTTGTAACATATAATGTTTCTTGGGAGAGATCCCTTTGTCTTCAACTCAGCTGAACAGGCCAACGTAGAAAAAAGGGAGCCTATCTCCACCGTGAGAAACCATGCTGCAGGAAGTATTCCAATCAAAAACAAACTTATCTCACAGGGAAACAATGTGCTACCATTCCTGCTTCCAACAGAGATGGTGTTCTTTCGAGAGGTATGTGTGTTTCTTGAAATCTGCGGAATAGGCCTATTGGAAACAAAGTGAGCCTATGTCTACATTGAAAGACCTAAACTGCCTGAAGTACTCCTTTCAAATAGTAACTCAGCTCTCTCACAGAATCAATGTGCTACATGCTGCAGCGTCTAATCTAGATGGTTTCCTTTTAGAGATACATGTGTTTCTTCAATTCACCTGATTGTGTGTATTGGGAACAAAGTGAGCCAACCCACCCTTGGAAAACGTAAGTTGCAGGAAGTCTTTCTTTGACAAACTTACTAAATTCTCACAGGGAAACAATGCCCGAATATTCCTGCTTCCAACAGAGATGGCTTTCTTTGGAGAGATATATGTGTTTCTTCAAATGTGCTGAATAGGCCTACTTGGAACAAAGTGTGCCTATCTCTACATTGAAAATCCTCAGTTGCCCGAAGTACTCCTTTCAAGTACTAACTCAGATCTCACAGAGAAACCATGTGCTACATGCTGCAGCTTCTAATCCCGATGGTTTCCTTTTAGAAATACATGTGTTTCTTCAATTCACATGAAGGTGTGTATTGGGAACAAAGTGAGTCAACCCAACCTTGGAAAACGTAAATTGCAGGAAGTATTCCCTTGCAAAACCTATTCAATTCGAAGTTGGAAACAATATGGGGGATGCTCCTTCTTCCACAGAGATGTTTTCTTTGAGAGACACACGTGTTTCTTCAAGTTAGCTGGACAGGCCTATTTGCTTACTGACTGTAACATATAAGATTTCTTTGGAGAGATACATGTGTTTCTTCAATGCAGCTGAAAAATGCCAATGTGGAAATAAGGGAGCCTCTCTCCACCATGAAGCACCCTGTTGCAGGAAGTATTCCATTTACAAACAAACACAATCTCCCAGGGAGACAATGTGCTATTACTCATGCTTCCAGCAGAGATGGTTTTTTTGGAGAAATATATGTGTTTCTTCAAATCTGCTGAACAGGCCTATTAGGAACAAAGAGAGCCTATGTCTACATTGAAAAAGCTAAATTGCCTGAAGTACTCCTTTCAAATATTAACTCAGCTGTCACAGGGAAACAATGAGCTGCACGGTACAGCTTCTAACATAGATGGTTTCCTTTTAGAGGTACGTGTGTTTCTTCAACTCACCTGCCTGTGCCTATCTGGAAAAAAGTGAGCCTATCCCAACCTTGAAAACCCTAAGCTGTAGGAAGTATTCCTATGCAAAGCCTTCTCAATTCTTAGTGGGATACAATGTGGTGGATTCTCCTGCTTCTCACACAGATGTTTTCTGTCAAAAGACACATGTGTTTGTTCAAATTAGCCGGGGAGGCCTATTTGGAACAAACAACCCTTTGTTCCCCTTGCAAATTCTGAATGGTGGGAAGAAATTCTTTTAAAATACTCATTTTTAACAGGGAAGCAATGTGCTAGATGTTGAAGATTGTAACATAGATAGTTTTCTTTGCAGAGACACTGATGTTTTTACAACTTAGCTCACAGGCCTACGTGGAAGATAGAGAGCCTATCTCCCTTTGAAAAACGTAAGTTGCCCAAAGTATTCCTTTTAAAATGAAACTCAATTCTCTGAGGGAAAGAATGTGCTATATGCTCCTGATTCTGACTCAAGTGGTTTCTTTTGAGATACATGAGTTCCTTTAACTCTGCTGAAAGGGCCTATTTGGAACAAACAGCCTATCTCCACCTTGAATTTCAAAGATGCAGGAAGTACTGCTTTCAAAAACTTACTGGTTTTTACACGGGTAAACAATGAAGTACATGGCGAAGTTTGTAATCTAGTTGGTTTTCGTTTAGTGCTCCATGTGTTTCTTGAACTCATCTGAATAGGCCCATTTGGAACAAAGAGAGCCTACGTTCACTTTGAAAAATGTAATTTATAGGAAGTACTCCTATCAATAATTAACTCTCTTCTCAGAGGTATACTAGGTCCTAGATTCTATAGCTTGTATCACAGATAGTTTACTGTCAAGAGATAAATGTGTTTCTTCAACTTGCCTGAATAGGCCTATTTCAAAAAAAAGAGCTGATTTTCCCTTTGAAAAACCTAAGTCACAGGAAGTATTCCTTCAAAAACCAGCTCAATTCTCGCAGTGAAACAAGCTCCTAGATGCTGCAGGTTTGAACATAGATGGTTTTCTTTGGACAGATACATGTCTTTGTTCACCTCAGCTGAATAGACCTATTTGTTACAAAGAGAGCCTCTCTCCACCTTGAAAAACCTAAGTTGCCAAAGTGTTCATTTTCTATGTACTGAATACTCAGAGGGAAACAATGTGCTACATGTTGCAGCTTCTAGCATTGATGGTTTTCTGGAGATATAAATCTGTTTCTTCACATCAGCTGAATGGTCTTATTTGAAAAAAGGTAAACTTATCTCAACCTTGAAACATACGTTGCTGGAAAGTAGGACGTTCAGGAACATACTCCACTGTCACAGGGAAATAATGTGCTAGAAGCTCCTGCTTCTACTACAGATGATTTCCTTTCTAGAGATACATGTGTTTCTTCCAATTAGCTGAAAAGACCTAATTGAAAAAAGCGAGATTTCTCCACCTTCAAAATTCTCACTGGCAGAGAGTATTTCTTAGGAAAATTAACTACTCTCCATCAGAGAAACAACAGCAAGATACTGAAGCTTGTCACACAGACAGTTTTCTTTTCTTTGGAGAGATTTCTTTGCTCTTTCAACTCAGGTTCGTAGGCCTAGTTGGAACACAGAAAGCCAATCTCCACATTGAAAAACCTACGTTCCCATATGTATTCCTTTGAAAAACGAAATCCATTTTCATCAGAAAACAATGTACGAGATGCTGAGCTTCTACAATACATGGTTCTCTTGGAGAGATAAATGTGTTGCTTCAACTCAGCTGAATTTGCCTCTTTGGAACAATGTGATCTTATGTGAACCTTGGAAAACGTCCGTCGCGGGAAGTAGTCCTTGCAAAACCGTACTCAATTTTCTCAGGAGACAATGGGCTAGATGCTCCTATTTCTGAAACAGACGGTTTTCTTTCAAGTTATGCATGTGTTTCTTTAAATTAGCTGGCTAGGCCTATTTTGAACAAAGAGATTTTATCTCCATATTGAGAAACTGAAGTTGCTCTAGGTATTTCATTGACAAACTACACTCAATCTGACAAGGAAACAATGTGTTAGATATTCCTTCTGGTAACATAGATGGTTTTCTTCGGAGAGAAACACGTGTTTGTTCAAATCAGCTGAAAAGGCCTCCATGATACAAAGGGAGCCTATCTCCATCCTGAAAAACCGAAGTTGCAAGAAGTATTCCTTTTAAATCTACTGACTACTCACATGGAAACAATATGCTAGATGCTGCAGCTTGTAGTTAGACGGTTTTCTTTGGAGAGACACATGTGTTTCTTCACCTCAGCTGAATTGACCTGTTTGGAACCAAGAGAGTCTACCTCCACCTTGAAAATCCTAACTTGCAGGAAGTATTTCTTTGAAAAAACTGGCAAAAGTCTCCCAGGGTGACAATGTTCTTATTCTCCAGGGTCAAACAGAGATGGTTTTCTTTCAGGAGATACATGTGTTCCTTTAAGTCATATAGAAAGGCCTATTTTGTAACAAAGAGCCCATATCCACATTGAATGACCTATGTTGCAGGAGGAATTCCTTTCCAAATCTATCTCGGTTCTCACAGGGAAGCAATGTGCTAGATGTTGCTGCTTGTAACATATAATGTTTCTTGGGAGAGATCCCTTTGTCTTCAACTCAGCTGAACAGGCCAACGTAGAAAAAAGGGAGCCTATCTCCACCGTGAGAAACCATGCTGCAGGAAGTATTCCAATCAAAAACAAACTTATCTCACAGGGAAACAATGTGCTACCATTCCTGCTTCCAACAGAGATGGTGTTCTTTCGAGAGGTATGTGTGTTTCTTGAAATCTGCGGAATAGGCCTATTGGAAACAAAGTGAGCCTATGTCTACATTGAAAGACCTAAACTGCCTGAAGTACTCCTTTCAAATAGTAACTCAGCTCTCTCACAGAATCAATGTGCTACATGCTGCAGCGTCTAATCTAGATGGTTTCCTTTTAGAGATACATGTGTTTCTTCAATTCACCTGATTGTGTGTATTGGGAACAAAGTGAGCCAACCCACCCTTGGAAAACGTAAGTTGCAGGAAGTCTTTCTTTGACAAACTTACTAAATTCTCACAGGGAAACAATGCCCGAATATTCCTGCTTCCAACAGAGATGGCTTTCTTTGGAGAGATATATGTGTTTCTTCAAATGTGCTGAATAGGCCTACTTGGAACAAAGTGTGCCTATCTCTACATTGAAAATCCTCAGTTGCCCGAAGTACTCCTTTCAAGTACTAACTCAGATCTCACAGAGAAACCATGTGCTACATGCTGCAGCTTCTAATCCCGATGGTTTCCTTTTAGAAATACATGTGTTTCTTCAATTCACATGAAGGTGTGTATTGGGAACAAAGTGAGTCAACCCAACCTTGGAAAACGTAAATTGCAGGAAGTATTCCCTTGCAAAACCTATTCAATTCGAAGTTGGAAACAATATGGGGGATGCTCCTTATTCCACAGAGATGTTTTCTTTGAGAGACACACGTGTTTCTTCAAGTTAGCTGGACAGGCCTATTTGCTTACTGACTGTAACATATAAGATTTCTTTGGAGAGATACATGTGTTTCTTCAATGCAGCTGAAAAATGCCAATGTGGAAATAAGGGAGCCTCTCTCCACCATGAAGCACCCTGTTGCAGGAAGTATTCCATTTACAAACAAACACAATCTCCCAGGGAGACAATGTGCTATTACTCATGCTTCCAGCAGAGATGGTTTTTTTGGAGAAATATATGTGTTTCTTCAAATCTGCTGAACAGGCCTATTAGGAACAAAGAGAGCCTATGTCTACATTGAAAAAGCTAAATTGCCTGAAGTACTCCTTTCAAATATTAACTCAGCTGTCACAGGGAAACAATGAGCTGCACGGTACAGCTTCTAACATAGATGGTTTCCTTTTAGAGGTACGTGTGTTTCTTCAACTCACCTGCCTGTGCCTATCTGGAAAAAAGTGAGCCTATCCCAACCTTGAAAACCCTAAGCTGTAGGAAGTATTCCTATGCAAAGCCTTCTCAATTCTTACTGGGATACAATGTGGTGGATTCTCCTGCTTCTCACACAGATGTTTTCTGTCAAAAGACACATGTGTTTGTTCAAATTAGCCGGGGAGGCCTATTTGGAACAAACAACCCTTTGTTCCCCTTGCAAATTCTGAATGGTGGGAAGAAATTCTTTTAAAATACTCATTTTTAACAGGGAAGCAATGTGCTAGATGTTGAAGATTGTAACATAGATAGTTTTCTTTGCAGAGACACTGATGTTTTTACAACTTAGCTCACAGGCCTACGTGGAAGATAGAGAGCCTATCTCCCTTTGAAAAACGTAAGTTGCCCAAAGTATTCCTTTTAAAATGAAACTCAATTCTCTGAGGGAAAGAATGTGCTATATGCTCCTGATTCTGACTCAAGTGGTTTCTTTTGAGATACATGAGTTCCTTTAACTCTGCTGAAAGGGCCTATTTGGAACAAACAGCCTATCTCCACCTTGAATTTCAAAGATGCAGGAAGTACTGCTTTCAAAAACTTACTGGTTTTTACACGGGTAAACAATGAAGTACATGGCGAAGTTTGTAATCTAGTTGGTTTTCGTTTAGTGCTCCATGTGTTTCTTGAACTCATCTGAATAGGCCCATTTGGAACAAAGAGAGCCTACGTTCACTTTGAAAAATGTAATTTATAGGAAGTACTCCTATCAATAATTAACTCTCTTCTCAGAGGTATACTAGGTCCTAGATTCTATAGCTTGTATCACAGATAGTTTACTGTCAAGAGATAAATGTGTTTCTTCAACTTGCCTATTTCAAAAAAAAGAGCTGATTTTCCCTTTGAAAAACCTAAGTCACAGGAAGTATTCCTTCAAAAACCAGCTCAATTCTCGCAGTGAAACAAGCTCCTAGATGCTGCAGGTTTGAACATAGATGGTTTTCTTTGGACAGATACATGTCTTTGTTCACCTCAGCTGAATAGACCTATTTGTTACAAAGAGAGCCTCTCTCCACCTTGAAAAACCTAAGTTGCCAAAGTGTTCATTTTCTATGTACTGAATACTCAGAGGGAAACAATGTGCTACATGTTGCAGCTTCTAGCATTGATGGTTTTCTGGAGATATAAATCTGTTTCTTCACATCAGCTGAATGGTCTTATTTGAAAAAAGGTAAACTTATCTCAACCTTGAAACATACGTTGCTGGAAAGTAGGACGTTCAGGAACATACTCCACTGTCACAGGGAAATAATGTGCTAGAAGCTCCTGCTTCTACTACAGATGATTTCCTTTCTAGAGATACATGTGTTTCTTCCAATTAGCTGAAAAGACCTAATTGAAAAAAGCGAGATTTCTCCACCTTCAAAATTCTCACTGGCAGAGAGTATTTCTTAGGAAAATTAACTACTCTCCATCAGAGAAACAACAGCAAGATACTGAAGCTTGTCACACAGACAGTTTTCTTTTCTTTGGAGAGATTTCTTTGCTCTTTCAACTCAGGTTCGTAGGCCTAGTTGGAACACAGAAAGCCAATCTCCACATTGAAAAACCTACGTTCCCATATGTATTCCTTTGAAAAACGAAATCCATTTTCATCAGAAAACAATGTACGAGATGCTGAGCTTCTACAATACATGGTTCTCTTGGAGAGATAAATGTGTTGCTTCAACTCAGCTGAATTTGCCTCTTTGGAACAATGTGATCTCATGTGAACCTTGGAAAACGTCCGTCGCGGGAAGTAGTCCTTGCAAAACCGTACTCAATTTTCTCAGGAGACAATGGGCTAGATGCTCCTATTTCTGAAACAGACGGTTTTCTTTCAAGTTATGCATGTGTTTCTTTAAATTAGCTGGCTAGGCCTATTTTGAACAAAGAGATTTTATCTCCATATTGAGAAACTGAAGTTGCTCTAGGTATTTCATTGACAAACTACACTCAATCTGACAAGGAAACAATGTGTTAGATATTCCTTCTGGTAACATAGATGGTTTTCTTCGGAGAGAAACACGTGTTTGTTCAAATCAGCTGAAAAGGCCTCCATGATACAAAGGGAGCCTATCTCCATCCTGAAAAACCGAAGTTGCAAGAAGTATTCCTTTTAAATCTACTGACTACTCACATGGAAACAATATGCTAGATGCTGCAGCTTGTAGTTAGACGGTTTTCTTTGGAGAGACACATGTGTTTCTTCACCTCAGCTGAATTGACCTGTTTGGAACCAAGAGAGTCTACCTCCACCTTGAAAATCCTAACTTGCAGGAAGTATTTCTTTGAAAAAACTGGCAAAAGTCTCCCAGGGTGACAATGTTCTTATTCTCCAGGGTCAAACAGAGATGGTTTTCTTTCAGGAGATACATGTGTTCCTTTAAGTCATATAGAAAGGCCTATTTTGTAACAAAGAGCCCATATCCACATTGAATGACCTATGTTGCAGGAGGAATTCCTTTCCAAATCTATCTCGGTTCTCACAGGGAAGCAATGTGCTAGATGTTGCTGCTTGTAACATATAATGTTTCTTGGGAGAGATCCCTTTGTCTTCAACTCAGCTGAACAGGCCAACGTAGAAAAAAGGGAGCCTATCTCCACCGTGAGAAACCATGCTGCAGGAAGTATTCCAATCAAAAACAAACTTATCTCACAGGGAAACAATGTGCTACCATTCCTGCTTCCAACAGAGATGGTGTTCTTTCGAGAGGTATGTGTGTTTCTTGAAATCTGCGGAATAGGCCTATTGGAAACAAAGTGAGCCTATGTCTACATTGAAAGACCTAAACTGCCTGAAGTACTCCTTTCAAATAGTAACTCAGCTCTCTCACAGAATCAATGTGCTACATGCTGCAGCGTCTAATCTAGATGGTTTCCTTTTAGAGATACATGTGTTTCTTCAATTCACCTGATTGTGTGTATTGGGAACAAAGTGAGCCAACCCACCCTTGGAAAACGTAAGTTGCAGGAAGTCTTTCTTTGACAAACTTACTAAATTCTCACAGGGAAACAATGCCCGAATATTCCTGCTTCCAACAGAGATGGCTTTCTTTGGAGAGATATATGTGTTTCTTCAAATGTGCTGAATAGGCCTACTTGGAACAAAGTGTGCCTATCTCTACATTGAAAATCCTCAGTTGCCCGAAGTACTCCTTTCAAGTACTAACTCAGATCTCACAGAGAAACCATGTGCTACATGCTGCAGCTTCTAATCCCGATGGTTTCCTTTTAGAAATACATGTGTTTCTTCAATTCACATGAAGGTGTGTATTGGGAACAAAGTGAGTCAACCCAACCTTGGAAAACGTAAATTGCAGGAAGTATTCCCTTGCAAAACCTATTCAATTCGAAGTTGGAAACAATATGGGGGATGCTCCTTCTTCCACAGAGATGTTTTCTTTGAGAGACACACGTGTTTCTTCAAGTTAGCTGGACAGGCCTATTTGCTTACTGACTGTAACATATAAGATTTCTTTGGAGAGATACATGTGTTTCTTCAATGCAGCTGAAAAATGCCAATGTGGAAATAAGGGAGCCTCTCTCCACCATGAAGCACCCTGTTGCAGGAAGTATTCCATTTACAAACAAACACAATCTCCCAGGGAGACAATGTGCTATTACTCATGCTTCCAGCAGAGATGGTTTTTTTGGAGAAATATATGTGTTTCTTCAAATCTGCTGAACAGGCCTATTAGGAACAAAGAGAGCCTATGTCTACATTGAAAAAGCTAAATTGCCTGAAGTACTCCTTTCAAATATTAACTCAGCTGTCACAGGGAAACAATGAGCTGCACGGTACAGCTTCTAACATAGATGGTTTCCTTTTAGAGGTACGTGTGTTTCTTCAACTCACCTGCCTGTGCCTATCTGGAAAAAAGTGAGCCTATCCCAACCTTGAAAACCCTAAGCTGTAGGAAGTATTCCTATGCAAAGCCTTCTCAATTCTTACTGGGATACAATGTGGTGGATTCTCCTGCTTCTCACACAGATGTTTTCTGTCAAAAGACACATGTGTTTGTTCAAATTAGCCGGGGAGGCCTATTTGGAACAAACAACCCTTTGTTCCCCTTGCAAATTCTGAATGGTGGGAAGAAATTCTTTTAAAATACTCATTTTTAACAGGGAAGCAATGTGCTAGATGTTGAAGATTGTAACATAGATAGTTTTCTTTGCAGAGACACTGATGTTTTTACAACTTAGCTCACAGGCCTACGTGGAAGATAGAGAGCCTATCTCCCTTTGAAAAACGTAAGTTGCCCAAAGTATTCCTTTTAAAATGAAACTCAATTCTCTGAGGGAAAGAATGTGCTATATGCTCCTGATTCTGACTCAAGTGGTTTCTTTTGAGATACATGAGTTCCTTTAACTCTGCTGAAAGGGCCTATTTGGAACAAACAGCCTATCTCCACCTTGAATTTCAAAGATGCAGGAAGTACTGCTTTCAAAAACTTACTGGTTTTTACACGGGTAAACAATGAAGTACATGGCGAAGTTTGTAATCTAGTTGGTTTTCGTTTAGTGCTCCATGTGTTTCTTGAACTCATCTGAATAGGCCCATTTGGAACAAAGAGAGCCTACGTTCACTTTGAAAAATGTAATTTATAGGAAGTACTCCTATCAATAATTAACTCTCTTCTCAGAGGTATACTAGGTCCTAGATTCTATAGCTTGTATCACAGATAGTTTACTGTCAAGAGATAAATGTGTTTCTTCAACTTGCCTGAATAGGCCTATTTCAAAAAAAAGAGCTGATTTTCCCTTTGAAAAACCTAAGTCACAGGAAGTATTCCTTCAAAAACCAGCTCAATTCTCGCAGTGAAACAAGCTCCTAGATGCTGCAGGTTTGAACATAGATGGTTTTCTTTGGACAGATACATGTCTTTGTTCACCTCAGCTGAATAGACCTATTTGTTACAAAGAGAGCCTCTCTCCACCTTGAAAAACCTAAGTTGCCAAAGTGTTCATTTTCTATGTACTGAATACTCAGAGGGAAACAATGTGCTACATGTTGCAGCTTCTAGCATTGATGGTTTTCTGGAGATATAAATCTGTTTCTTCACATCAGCTGAATGGTCTTATTTGAAAAAAGGTAAACTTATCTCAACCTTGAAACATACGTTGCTGGAAAGTAGGACGTTCAGGAACATACTCCACTGTCACAGGGAAATAATGTGCTAGAAGCTCCTGCTTCTACTACAGATGATTTCCTTTCTAGAGATACATGTGTTTCTTCCAATTAGCTGAAAAGACCTAATTGAAAAAAGCGAGATTTCTCCACCTTCAAAATTCTCACTGGCAGAGAGTATTTCTTAGGAAAATTAACTACTCTCCATCAGAGAAACAACAGCAAGATACTGAAGCTTGTCACACAGACAGTTTTCTTTTCTTTGGAGAGATTTCTTTGCTCTTTCAACTCAGGTTCGTAGGCCTAGTTGGAACACAGAAAGCCAATCTCCACATTGAAAAACCTACGTTCCCATATGTATTCCTTTGAAAAACGAAATCCATTTTCATCAGAAAACAATGTACGAGATGCTGAGCTTCTACAATACATGGTTCTCTTGGAGAGATAAATGTGTTGCTTCAACTCAGCTGAATTTGCCTCTTTGGAACAATGTGATCTCATGTGAACCTTGGAAAACGTCCGTCGCGGGAAGTAGTCCTTGCAAAACCGTACTCAATTTTCTCAGGAGACAATGGGCTAGATGCTCCTATTTCTGAAACAGACGGTTTTCTTTCAAGTTATGCATGTGTTTCTTTAAATTAGCTGGCTAGGCCTATTTTGAACAAAGAGATTTTATCTCCATATTGAGAAACTGAAGTTGCTCTAGGTATTTCATTGACAAACTACACTCAATCTGACAAGGAAACAATGTGTTAGATATTCCTTCTGGTAACATAGATGGTTTTCTTCGGAGAGAAACACGTGTTTGTTCAAATCAGCTGAAAAGGCCTCCATGATACAAAGGGAGCCTATCTCCATCCTGAAAAACCGAAGTTGCAAGAAGTATTCCTTTTAAATCTACTGACTACTCACATGGAAACAATATGCTAGATGCTGCAGCTTGTAGTTAGACGGTTTTCTTTGGAGAGACACATGTGTTTCTTCACCTCAGCTGAATTGACCTGTTTGGAACCAAGAGAGTCTACCTCCACCTTGAAAATCCTAACTTGCAGGAAGTATTTCTTTGAAAAAACTGGCAAAAGTCTCCCAGGGTGACAATGTTCTTATTCTCCAGGGTCAAACAGAGATGGTTTTCTTTCAGGAGATACATGTGTTCCTTTAAGTCATATAGAAAGGCCTATTTTGTAACAAAGAGCCCATATCCACATTGAATGACCTATGTTGCAGGAGGAATTCCTTTCCAAATCTATCTCGGTTCTCACAGGGAAGCAATGTGCTAGATGTTGCTGCTTGTAACATATAATGTTTCTTGGGAGAGATCCCTTTGTCTTCAACTCAGCTGAACAGGCCAACGTAGAAAAAAGGGAGCCTATCTCCACCGTGAGAAACCATGCTGCAGGAAGTATTCCAATCAAAAACAAACTTATCTCACAGGGAAACAATGTGCTACCATTCCTGCTTCCAACAGAGATGGTGTTCTTTCGAGAGGTATGTGTGTTTCTTGAAATCTGCGGAATAGGCCTATTGGAAACAAAGTGAGCCTATGTCTACATTGAAAGACCTAAACTGCCTGAAGTACTCCTTTCAAATAGTAACTCAGCTCTCTCACAGAATCAATGTGCTACATGCTGCAGCGTCTAATCTAGATGGTTTCCTTTTAGAGATACATGTGTTTCTTCAATTCACCTGATTGTGTGTATTGGGAACAAAGTGAGCCAACCCACCCTTGGAAAACGTAAGTTGCAGGAAGTCTTTCTTTGACAAACTTACTAAATTCTCACAGGGAAACAATGCCCGAATATTCCTGCTTCCAACAGAGATGGCTTTCTTTGGAGAGATATATGTGTTTCTTCAAATGTGCTGAATAGGCCTACTTGGAACAAAGTGTGCCTATCTCTACATTGAAAATCCTCAGTTGCCCGAAGTACTCCTTTCAAGTACTAACTCAGATCTCACAGAGAAACCATGTGCTACATGCTGCAGCTTCTAATCCCGATGGTTTCCTTTTAGAAATACATGTGTTTCTTCAATTCACATGAAGGTGTGTATTGGGAACAAAGTGAGTCAACCCAACCTTGGAAAACGTAAATTGCAGGAAGTATTCCCTTGCAAAACCTATTCAATTCGAAGTTGGAAACAATATGGGGGATGCTCCTTCTTCCACAGAGATGTTTTCTTTGAGAGACACACGTGTTTCTTCAAGTTAGCTGGACAGGCCTATTTGCTTACTGACTGTAACATATAAGATTTCTTTGGAGAGATACATGTGTTTCTTCAATGCAGCTGAAAAATGCCAATGTGGAAATAAGGGAGCCTCTCTCCACCATGAAGCACCCTGTTGCAGGAAGTATTCCATTTACAAACAAACACAATCTCCCAGGGAGACAATGTGCTATTACTCATGCTTCCAGCAGAGATGGTTTTTTTGGAGAAATATATGTGTTTCTTCAAATCTGCTGAACAGGCCTATTAGGAACAAAGAGAGCCTATGTCTACATTGAAAAAGCTAAATTGCCTGAAGTACTCCTTTCAAATATTAACTCAGCTGTCACAGGGAAACAATGAGCTGCACGGTACAGCTTCTAACATAGATGGTTTCCTTTTAGAGGTACGTGTGTTTCTTCAACTCACCTGCCTGTGTCTATCTGGAAAAAAGTGAGCCTATCCCAACCTTGAAAACCCTAAGCTGTAGGAAGTATTCCTATGCAAAGCCTTCTCAATTCTTACTGGGATACAATGTGGTGGATTCTCCTGCTTCTCACACAGATGTTTTCTGTCAAAAGACACATGTGTTTGTTCAAATTAGCCGGGGAGGCCTATTTGGAACAAACAACCCTTTGTTCCCCTTGCAAATTCTGAATGGTGGGAAGAAATTCTTTTAAAATACTCATTTTTAACAGGGAAGCAATGTGCTAGATGTTGAAGATTGTAACATAGATAGTTTTCTTTGCAGAGACACTGATGTTTTTACAACTTAGCTCACAGGCCTACGTGGAAGATAGAGAGCCTATCTCCCTTTGAAAAACGTAAGTTGCCCAAAGTATTCCTTTTAAAATGAAACTCAATTCTCTGAGGGAAAGAATGTGCTATATGCTCCTGATTCTGACTCAAGTGGTTTCTTTTGAGATACATGAGTTCCTTTAACTCTGCTGAAAGGGCCTATTTGGAACAAACAGCCTATCTCCACCTTGAATTTCAAAGATGCAGGAAGTACTGCTTTCAAAAACTTACTGGTTTTTACACGGGTAAACAATGAAGTACATGGCGAAGTTTGTAATCTAGTTGGTTTTCGTTTAGTGCTCCATGTGTTTCTTGAACTCATCTGAATAGGCCCATTTGGAACAAAGAGAGCCTACGTTCACTTTGAAAAATGTAATTTATAGGAAGTACTCCTATCAATAATTAACTCTCTTCTCAGAGGTATACTAGGTCCTAGATTCTATAGCTTGTATCACAGATAGTTTACTGTCAAGAGATAAATGTGTTTCTTCAACTTGCCTGAATAGGCCTATTTCAAAAAAAAGAGCTGATTTTCCCTTTGAAAAACCTAAGTCACAGGAAGTATTCCTTCAAAAACCAGCTCAATTCTCGCAGTGAAACAAGCTCCTAGATGCTGCAGTTTTGAACATAGATGGTTTTCTTTGGACAGATACATGTCTTTGTTCACCTCAGCTGAATAGACCTATTTGTTACAAAGAGAGCCTCTCTCCACCTTGAAAAACCTAAGTTGCCAAAGTGTTCATTTTCTATGTACTGAATACTCAGAGGGAAACAATGTGCTACATGTTGCAGCTTCTAGCATTGATGGCTTTCTGGAGATATAAATCTGTTTCTTCACATCAGCTGAATGGTCTTATTTGAAAAAAGGTAAACTTATCTCAACCTTGAAACATACGTTGCTGGAAAGTAGGACGTTCAGGAACATACTCCACTGTCACAGGGAAATAATGTGCTAGAAGCTCCTGCTTCTACTACAGATGATTTCCTTTCTAGAGATACATGTGTTTCTTCCAATTAGCTGAAAAGACCTAATTGAAAAAAGCGAGATTTCTCCACCTTCAAAATTCTCACTGGCAGAGAGTATTTCTTAGGAAAATTAACTACTCTCCATCAGAGAAACTACAGCAAGATACTGAAGCTTGTCACACAGACAGTTTTCTTTTCTTTGGAGAGATTTCTTTGCTCTTTCAACTCAGGTTCGTAGGCCTAGTTGGAACACAGAAAGCCAATCTCCACATTGAAAAACCTACGTTCCCATATGTATTCCTTTGAAAAACGAAATCCATTTTCATCAGAAAACAATGTACGAGATGCTGAGCTTCTACAATACATGGTTCTCTTGGAGAGATAAATGTGTTGCTTCAACTCAGCTGAATTTGCCTCTTTGGAACAATGTGATCTCATGTGAACCTTGGAAAACGTCCGTCGCGGGAAGTAGTCCTTGCAAAACCGTACTCAATTTTCTCAGGAGACAATGGGCTAGATGCTCCTATTTCTGAAACAGACGGTTTTCTTTCAAGTTATGCATGTGTTTCTTTAAATTAGCTGGCTAGGCCTATTTTGAACAAAGAGATTTTATCTCCATATTGAGAAACTGAAGTTGCTCTAGGTATTTCATTGACAAACTACACTCAATCTGACAAGGAAACAATGTGTTAGATATTCCTTCTGGTAACATAGATGGTTTTCTTCGGAGAGAAACACGTGTTTGTTCAAATCAGCTGAAAAGGCCTCCATGATACAAAGGGAGCCTATCTCCATCCTGAAAAACCGAAGTTGCAAGAAGTATTCCTTTTAAATCTACTGACTACTCACATGGAAACAATATGCTAGATGCTGCAGCTTGTAGTTAGACGGTTTTCTTTGGAGAGACACATGTGTTTCTTCACCTCAGCTGAATTGACCTGTTTGGAACCAAGAGAGTCTACCTCCACCTTGAAAATCCTAACTTGCAGGAAGTATTTCTTTGAAAAAACTGGCAAAAGTCTCCCAGGGTGACAATGTTCTTATTCTCCAGGGTCAAACAGAGATGGTTTTCTTTCAGGAGATACATGTGTTCCTTTAAGTCATATAGAAAGGCCTATTTTGTAACAAAGAGCCCATATCCACATTGAATGACCTATGTTGCAGGAGGAATTCCTTTCCAAATCTATCTCGGTTCTCACAGGGAAGCAATGTGCTAGATGTTGCTGCTTGTAACATATAATGTTTCTTGGGAGAGATCCCTTTGTCTTCAACTCAGCTGAACAGGCCAACGTAGAAAAAAGGGAGCCTATCTCCACCGTGAGAAACCATGCTGCAGGAAGTATTCCAATCAAAAACAAACTTATCTCACAGGGAAACAATGTGCTACCATTCCTGCTTCCAACAGAGATGGTGTTCTTTCGAGAGGTATGTGTGTTTCTTGAAATCTGCGGAATAGGCCTATTGGAAACAAAGTGAGCCTATGTCTACATTGAAAGACCTAAACTGCCTGAAGTACTCCTTTCAAATAGTAACTCAGCTCTCTCACAGAATCAATGTGCTACATGCTGCAGCGTCTAATCTAGATGGTTTCCTTTTAGAGATACATGTGTTTCTTCAATTCACCTGATTGTGTGTATTGGGAACAAAGTGAGCCAACCCACCCTTGGAAAACGTAAGTTGCAGGAAGTCTTTCTTTGACAAACTTACTAAATTCTCACAGGGAAACAATGCCCGAATATTCCTGCTTCCAACAGAGATGGCTTTCTTTGGAGAGATATATGTGTTTCTTCAAATGTGCTGAATAGGCCTACTTGGAACAAAGTGTGCCTATCTCTACATTGAAAATCCTCAGTTGCCCGAAGTACTCCTTTCAAGTACTAACTCAGATCTCACAGAGAAACCATGTGCTACATGCTGCAGCTTCTAATCCCGATGGTTTCCTTTTAGAAATACATGTGTTTCTTCAATTCACATGAAGGTGTGTATTGGGAACAAAGTGAGTCAACCCAACCTTGGAAAACGTAAATTGCAGGAAGTATTCCCTTGCAAAACCTATTCAATTCGAAGTTGGAAACAATATGGGGGATGCTCCTTCTTCCACAGAGATGTTTTCTTTGAGAGACACACGTGTTTCTTCAAGTTAGCTGGACAGGCCTATTTGCTTACTGACTGTAACATATAAGATTTCTTTGGAGAGATACATGTGTTTCTTCAATGCAGCTGAAAAATGCCAATGTGGAAATAAGGGAGCCTCTCTCCACCATGAAGCACCCTGTTGCAGGAAGTATTCCATTTACAAACAAACACAATCTCCCAGGGAGACAATGTGCTATTACTCATGCTTCCAGCAGAGATGGTTTTTTTGGAGAAATATATGTGTTTCTTCAAATCTGCTGAACAGGCCTATTAGGAACAAAGAGAGCCTATGTCTACATTGAAAAAGCTAAATTGCCTGAAGTACTCCTTTCAAATATTAACTCAGCTGTCACAGGGAAACAATGAGCTGCACGGTACAGCTTCTAACATAGATGGTTTCCTTTTAGAGGTACGTGTGTTTCTTCAACTCACCTGCCTGTGCCTATCTGGAAAAAAGTGAGCCTATCCCAACCTTGAAAACCCTAAGCTGTAGGAAGTATTCCTATGCAAAGCCTTCTCAATTCTTAGTGGGATACAATGTGGTGGATTCTCCTGCTTCTCACACAGATGTTTTCTGTCAAAAGACACATGTGTTTGTTCAAATTAGCCGGGGAGGCCTATTTGGAACAAACAACCCTTTGTTCCCCTTGCAAATTCTGAATGGTGGGAAGAAATTCTTTTAAAATACTCATTTTTAACAGGGAAGCAATGTGCTAGATGTTGAAGATTGTAACATAGATAGTTTTCTTTGCAGAGACACTGATGTTTTTACAACTTAGCTCACAGGCCTACGTGGAAGATAGAGAGCCTATCTCCCTTTGAAAAACGTAAGTTGCCCAAAGTATTCCTTTTAAAATGAAACTCAATTCTCTGAGGGAAAGAATGTGCTATATGCTCCTGATTCTGACTCAAGTGGTTTCTTTTGAGATACATGAGTTCCTTTAACTCTGCTGAAAGGGCCTATTTGGAACAAACAGCCTATCTCCACCTTGAATTTCAAAGATGCAGGAAGTACTGCTTTCAAAAACTTACTGGTTTTTACACGGGTAAACAATGAAGTACATGGCGAAGTTTGTAATCTAGTTGGTTTTCGTTTAGTGCTCCATGTGTTTCTTGAACTCATCTGAATAGGCCCATTTGGAACAAAGAGAGCCTACGTTCACTTTGAAAAATGTAATTTATAGGAAGTACTCCTATCAATAATTAACTCTCTTCTCAGAGGTATACTAGGTCCTAGATTCTATAGCTTGTATCACAGATAGTTTACTGTCAAGAGATAAATGTGTTTCTTCAACTTGCCTGAATAGGCCTATTTCAAAAAAAAGAGCTGATTTTCCCTTTGAAAAACCTAAGTCACAGGAAGTATTCCTTCAAAAACCAGCTCAATTCTCGCAGTGAAACAAGCTCCTAGATGCTGCAGGTTTGAACATAGATGGTTTTCTTTGGACAGATACATGTCTTTGTTCACCTCAGCTGAATAGACCTATTTGTTACAAAGAGAGCCTCTCTCCACCTTGAAAAACCTAAGTTGCCAAAGTGTTCATTTTCTATGTACTGAATACTCAGAGGGAAACAATGTGCTACATGTTGCAGCTTCTAGCATTGATGGTTTTCTGGAGATATAAATCTGTTTCTTCACATCAGCTGAATGGTCTTATTTGAAAAAAGGTAAACTTATCTCAACCTTGAAACATACGTTGCTGGAAAGTAGGACGTTCAGGAACATACTCCACTGTCACAGGGAAATAATGTGCTAGAAGCTCCTGCTTCTACTACAGATGATTTCCTTTCTAGAGATACATGTGTTTCTTCCAATTAGCTGAAAAGACCTAATTGAAAAAAGCGAGATTTCTCCACCTTCAAAATTCTCACTGGCAGAGAGTATTTCTTAGGAAAATTAACTACCTCTCCATCAGAGAAACAACAGCAAGATACTGAAGCTTGTCACACAGACAGTTTTCTTTTCTTTGGAGAGATTTCTTTGCTCTTTCAACTCAGGTTCGTAGGCCTAGTTGGAACACAGAAAGCCAATCTCCACATTGAAAAACCTACGTTCCCATATGTATTCCTTTGAAAAACGAAATCCATTTTCATCAGAAAACAATGTACGAGATGCTGAGCTTCTACAATACATGGTTCTCTTGGAGAGATAAATGTGTTGCTTCAACTCAGCTGAATTTGCCTCTTTGGAACAATGTGATCTCATGTGAACCTTGGAAAACGTCCGTCGCGGGAAGTAGTCCTTGCAAAACCGTACTCAATTTTCTCAGGAGACAATGGGCTAGATGCTCCTATTTCTGAAACAGACGGTTTTCTTTCAAGTTATGCATGTGTTTCTTTAAATTAGCTGGCTAGGCCTATTTTGAACAAAGAGATTTTATCTCCATATTGAGAAACTGAAGTTGCTCTAGGTATTTCATTGACAAACTACACTCAATCTGACAAGGAAACAATGTGTTAGATATTCCTTCTGGTAACATAGATGGTTTTCTTCGGAGAGAAACACGTGTTTGTTCAAATCAGCTGAAAAGGCCTCCATGATACAAAGGGAGCCTATCTCCATCCTGAAAAACCGAAGTTGCAAGAAGTATTCCTTTTAAATCTACTGACTACTCACATGGAAACAATATGCTAGATGCTGCAGCTTGTAGTTAGACGGTTTTCTTTGGAGAGACACATGTGTTTCTTCACCTCAGCTGAATTGACCTGTTTGGAACCAAGAGAGTCTACCTCCACCTTGAAAATCCTAACTTGCAGGAAGTATTTCTTTGAAAAAACTGGCAAAAGTCTCCCAGGGTGACAATGTTCTTATTCTCCAGGGTCAAACAGAGATGGTTTTCTTTCAGGAGATACATGTGTTCCTTTAAGTCATATAGAAAGGCCTATTTTGTAACAAAGAGCCCATATCCACATTGAATGACCTATGTTGCAGGAGGAATTCCTTTCCAAATCTATCTCGGTTCTCACAGGGAAGCAATGTGCTAGATGTTGCTGCTTGTAACATATAATGTTTCTTGGGAGAGATCCCTTTGTCTTCAACTCAGCTGAACAGGCCAACGTAGAAAAAAGGGAGCCTATCTCCACCGTGAGAAACCATGCTGCAGGAAGTATTCCAATCAAAAACAAACTTATCTCACAGGGAAACAATGTGCTACCATTCCTGCTTCCAACAGAGATGGTGTTCTTTCGAGAGGTATGTGTGTTTCTTGAAATCTGCGGAATAGGCCTATTGGAAACAAAGTGAGCCTATGTCTACATTGAAAGACCTAAACTGCCTGAAGTACTCCTTTCAAATAGTAACTCAGCTCTCTCACAGAATCAATGTGCTACATGCTGCAGCGTCTAATCTAGATGGTTTCCTTTTAGAGATACATGTGTTTCTTCAATTCACCTGATTGTGTGTATTGGGAACAAAGTGAGCCAACCCACCCTTGGAAAACGTAAGTTGCAGGAAGTCTTTCTTTGACAAACTTACTAAATTCTCACAGGGAAACAATGCCCGAATATTCCTGCTTCCAACAGAGATGGCTTTCTTTGGAGAGATATATGTGTTTCTTCAAATGTGCTGAATAGGCCTACTTGGAACAAAGTGTGCCTATCTCTACATTGAAAATCCTCAGTTGCCCGAAGTACTCCTTTCAAGTACTAACTCAGATCTCACAGAGAAACCATGTGCTACATGCTGCAGCTTCTAATCCCGATGGTTTCCTTTTAGAAATACATGTGTTTCTTCAATTCACATGAAGGTGTGTATTGGGAACAAAGTGAGTCAACCCAACCTTGGAAAACGTAAATTGCAGGAAGTATTCCCTTGCAAAACCTATTCAATTCGAAGTTGGAAACAATATGGGGGATGCTCCTTCTTCCACAGAGATGTTTTCTTTGAGAGACACACGTGTTTCTTCAAGTTAGCTGGACAGGCCTATTTGCTTACTGACTGTAACATATAAGATTTCTTTGGAGAGATACATGTGTTTCTTCAATGCAGCTGAAAAATGCCAATGTGGAAATAAGGGAGCCTCTCTCCACCATGAAGCACCCTGTTGCAGGAAGTATTCCATTTACAAACAAACACAATCTCCCAGGGAGACAATGTGCTATTACTCATGCTTCCAGCAGAGATGGTTTTTTTGGAGAAATATATGTGTTTCTTCAAATCTGCTGAACAGGCCTATTAGGAACAAAGAGAGCCTATGTCTACATTGAAAAAGCTAAATTGCCTGAAGTACTCCTTTCAAATATTAACTCAGCTGTCACAGGGAAACAATGAGCTGCACGGTACAGCTTCTAACATAGATGGTTTCCTTTTAGAGGTACGTGTGTTTCTTCAACTCACCTGCCTGTGTCTATCTGGAAAAAAGTGAGCCTATCCCAACCTTGAAAACCCTAAGCTGTAGGAAGTATTCCTATGCAAAGCCTTCTCAATTCTTACTGGGATACAATGTGGTGGATTCTCCTGCTTCTCACACAGATGTTTTCTGTCAAAAGACACATGTGTTTGTTCAAATTAGCCGGGGAGGCCTATTTGGAACAAACAACCCTTTGTTCCCCTTGCAAATTCTGAATGGTGGGAAGAAATTCTTTTAAAATACTCATTTTTAACAGGGAAGCAATGTGCTAGATGTTGAAGATTGTAACATAGATAGTTTTCTTTGCAGAGACACTGATGTTTTTACAACTTAGCTCACAGGCCTACGTGGAAGATAGAGAGCCTATCTCCCTTTGAAAAACGTAAGTTGCCCAAAGTATTCCTTTTAAAATGAAACTCAATTCTCTGAGGGAAAGAATGTGCTATATGCTCCTGATTCTGACTCAAGTGGTTTCTTTTGAGATACATGAGTTCCTTTAACTCTGCTGAAAGGGCCTATTTGGAACAAACAGCCTATCTCCACCTTGAATTTCAAAGATGCAGGAAGTACTGCTTTCAAAAACTTACTGGTTTTTACACGGGTAAACAATGAAGTACATGGCGAAGTTTGTAATCTAGTTGGTTTTCGTTTAGTGCTCCATGTGTTTCTTGAACTCATCTGAATAGGCCCATTTGGAACAAAGAGAGCCTACGTTCACTTTGAAAAATGTAATTTATAGGAAGTACTCCTATCAATAATTAACTCTCTTCTCAGAGGTATACTAGGTCCTAGATTCTATAGCTTGTATCACAGATAGTTTACTGTCAAGAGATAAATGTGTTTCTTCAACTTGCCTGAATAGGCCTATTTCAAAAAAAAGAGCTGATTTTCCCTTTGAAAAACCTAAGTCACAGGAAGTATTCCTTCAAAAACCAGCTCAATTCTCGCAGTGAAACAAGCTCCTAGATGCTGCAGTTTTGAACATAGATGGTTTTCTTTGCACAGATACATGTCTTTGTTCACCTCAGCTGAATAGACCTATTTGTTACAAAGAGAGCCTCTCTCCACCTTGAAAAACCTAAGTTGCCAAAGTGTTCATTTTCTATGTACTGAATACTCAGAGGGAAACAATGTGCTACATGTTGCAGCTTCTAGCATTGATGGTTTTCTGGAGATATAAATCTGTTTCTTCACATCAGCTGAATGGTCTTATTTGAAAAAAGGTAAACTTATCTCAACCTTGAAACATACGTTGCTGGAAAGTAGGACGTTCAGGAACATACTCCACTGTCACAGGGAAATAATGTGCTAGAAGCTCCTGCTTCTACTACAGATGATTTCCTTTCTAGAGATACATGTGTTTCTTCCAATTAGCTGAAAAGACCTAATTGAAAAAAGCGAGATTTCTCCACCTTCAATATTCTCACTGGCAGAGAGTATTTCTTAGGAAAATTAACTACTCTCCATCAGAGAAACAACAGCAAGATACTGAAGCTTGTCACACAGACAGTTTTCTTTTCTTTGGAGAGATTTCTTTGCTCTTTCAACTCAGGTTCGTAGGCCTAGTTGGAACACAGAAAGCCAATCTCCACATTGAAAAACCTACGTTCCCATATGTATTCCTTTGAAAAACGAAATCCATTTTCATCAGAAAACAATGTACGAGATGCTGAGCTTCTACAATACATGGTTCTCTTGGAGAGATAAATGTGTTGCTTCAACTCAGCTGAATTTGCCTCTTTGGAACAATGTGATCTCATGTGAACCTTGGAAAACGTCCGTCGCGGGAAGTAGTCCTTGCAAAACCGTACTCAATTTTCTCAGGAGACAATGGGCTAGATGCTCCTATTTCTGAAACAGACGGTTTTCTTTCAAGTTATGCATGTGTTTCTTTAAATTAGCTGGCTAGGCCTATTTTGAACAAAGAGATTTTATCTCCATATTGAGAAACTGAAGTTGCTCTAGGTATTTCATTGACAAACTACACTCAATCTGACAAGGAAACAATGTGTTAGATATTCCTTCTGGTAACATAGATGGTTTTCTTCGGAGAGAAACACGTGTTTGTTCAAATCAGCTGAAAAGGCCTCCATGATACAAAGGGAGCCTATCTCCATCCTGAAAAACCGAAGTTGCAAGAAGTATTCCTTTTAAATCTACTGACTACTCACATGGAAACAATATGCTAGATGGTGCAGCTTGTAGTTAGACGGTTTTCTTTGGAGAGACACATGTGTTTCTTCACCTCAGCTGAATTGACCTGTTTGGAACCAAGAGAGTCTACCTCCACCTTGAAAATCCTAACTTGCAGGAAGTATTTCTTTGAAAAAACTGGCAAAAGTCTCCCAGGGTGACAATGTTCTTATTCTCCAGGGTCAAACAGAGATGGTTTTCTTTCAGGAGATACATGTGTTCCTTTAAGTCATATAGAAAGGCCTATTTTGTAACAAAGAGCCCATATCCACATTGAATGACCTATGTTGCAGGAGGAATTCCTTTCCAAATCTATCTCGGTTCTCACAGGGAAGCAATGTGCTAGATGTTGCTGCTTGTAACATATAATGTTTCTTGGGAGAGATCCCTTTGTCTTCAACTCAGCTGAACAGGCCAACGTAGAAAAAAGGGAGCCTATCTCCACCGTGAGAAACCATGCTGCAGGAAGTATTCCAATCAAAAACAAACTTATCTCACAGGGAAACAATGTGCTACCATTCCTGCTTCCAACAGAGATGGTGTTCTTTCGAGAGGTATGTGTGTTTCTTGAAATCTGCGGAATAGGCCTATTGGAAACAAAGTGAGCCTATGTCTACATTGAAAGACCTAAACTGCCTGAAGTACTCCTTTCAAATAGTAACTCAGCTCTCTCACAGAATCAATGTGCTACATGCTGCAGCGTCTAATCTAGATGGTTTCCTTTTAGAGATACATGTGTTTCTTCAATTCACCTGATTGTGTGTATTGGGAACAAAGTGAGCCAACCCACCCTTGGAAAACGTAAGTTGCAGGAAGTCTTTCTTTGACAAACTTACTAAATTCTCACAGGGAAACAATGCCCGAATATTCCTGCTTCCAACAGAGATGGCTTTCTTTGGAGAGATATATGTGTTTCTTCAAATGTGCTGAATAGGCCTACTTGGAACAAAGTGTGCCTATCTCTACATTGAAAATCCTCAGTTGCCCGAAGTACTCCTTTCAAGTACTAACTCAGATCTCACAGAGAAACCATGTGCTACATGCTGCAGCTTCTAATCCCGATGGTTTCCTTTTAGAAATACATGTGTTTCTTCAATTCACATGAAGGTGTGTATTGGGAACAAAGTGAGTCAACCCAACCTTGGAAAACGTAAATTGCAGGAAGTATTCCCTTGCAAAACCTATTCAATTCGAAGTTGGAAACAATATGGGGGATGCTCCTTCTTCCACAGAGATGTTTTCTTTGAGAGACACACGTGTTTCTTCAAGTTAGCTGGACAGGCCTATTTGCTTACTGACTGTAACATATAAGATTTCTTTGGAGAGATACATGTGTTTCTTCAATGCAGCTGAAAAATGCCAATGTGGAAATAAGGGAGCCTCTCTCCACCATGAAGCACCCTGTTGCAGGAAGTATTCCATTTACAAACAAACACAATCTCCCAGGGAGACAATGTGCTATTACTCATGCTTCCAGCAGAGATGGTTTTTTTGGAGAAATATATGTGTTTCTTCAAATCTGCTGAACAGGCCTATTAGGAGCAAAGAGAGCCTATGTCTACATTGAAAAAGCTAAATTGCCTGAAGTACTCCTTTCAAATATTAACTCAGCTGTCACAGGGAAACAATGAGCTGCACGGTACAGCTTCTAACATAGATGGTTTCCTTTTAGAGGTACGTGTGTTTCTTCAACTCACCTGCCTGTGTCTATCTGGGAAAAAGTGAGCCTATCCCAACCTTGAAAACCCTAAGCTGTAGGAAGTATTCCTATGCAAAGCCTTCTCAATTCTTACTGGGATACAATGTGGTGGATTCTCCTGCTTCTCACACAGATGTTTTCTGTCAAAAGACACATGTGTTTGTTCAAATTAGCCGGGGAGGCCTATTTGGAACAAACAACCCTTTGTTCCCCTTGCAAATTCTGAATGGTGGGAAGAAATTCTTTTAAAATACTCATTTTTAACAGGGAAGCAATGTGCTAGATGTTGAAGATTGTAACATAGATAGTTTTCTTTGCAGAGACACTGATGTTTTTACAACTTAGCTCACAGGCCTACGTGGAAGATAGAGAGCCTATCTCCCTTTGAAAAACGTAAGTTGCCCAAAGTATTCCTTTTAAAATGAAACTCAATTCTCTGAGGGAAAGAATGTGCTATATGCTCCTGATTCTGACTCAAGTGGTTTCTTTTGAGATACATGAGTTCCTTTAACTCTGCTGAAAGGGCCTATTTGGAACAAACAGCCTATCTCCACCTTGAATTTCAAAGATGCAGGAAGTACTGCTTTCAAAAACTTACTGGTTTTTACACGGGTAAACAATGAAGTACATGGCGAAGTTTGTAATCTAGTTGGTTTTCGTTTAGTGCTCCATGTGTTTCTTGAACTCATCTGAATAGGCCCATTTGGAACAAAGAGAGCCTACGTTCACTTTGAAAAATGTAATTTATAGGAAGTACTCCTATCAATAATTAACTCTCTTCTCAGAGGTATACTAGGTCCTAGATTCTATAGCTTGTATCACAGATAGTTTACTGTCAAGAGATAAATGTGTTTCTTCAACTTGCCTGAATAGGCCTATTTCAAAAAAAAGAGCTGATTTTCCCTTTGAAAAACCTAAGTCACAGGAAGTATTCCTTCAAAAACCAGCTCAATTCTCGCAGTGAAACAAGCTCCTAGATGCTGCAGTTTTGAACATAGATGGTTTTCTTTGCACAGATACATGTCTTTGTTCACCTCAGCTGAATAGACCTATTTGTTACAAAGAGAGCCTCTCTCCACCTTGAAAAACCTAAGTTGCCAAAGTGTTCATTTTCTATGTACTGAATACTCAGAGGGAAACAATGTGCTACATGTTGCAGCTTCTAGCATTGATGGTTTTCTGGAGATATAAATCTGTTTCTTCACATCAGCTGAATGGTCTTATTTGAAAAAAGGTAAACTTATCTCAACCTTGAAACATACGTTGCTGGAAAGTAGGACGTTCAGGAACATACTCCACTGTCACAGGGAAATAATGTGCTAGAAGCTCCTGCTTCTACTACAGATGATTTCCTTTCTAGAGATACATGTGTTTCTTCCAATTAGCTGAAAAGACCTAATTGAAAAAAGCGAGATTTCTCCATCTTCAAAATTCTCACTGGCAGAGAGTATTTCTTAGGAAAATTAACTACTCTCCATCAGAGAAACAACAGCAAGATACTGAAGCTTGTCACACAGACAGTTTTCTTTTCTTTGGAGAGATTTCTTTGCTCTTTCAACTCAGGTTCGTAGGCCTAGTTGGAACACAGAAAGCCAATCTCCACATTGAAAAACCTACGTTCCCATATGTATTCCTTTGAAAAACGAAATCCATTTTCATCAGAAAACAATGTACGAGATGCTGAGCTTCTACAATACATGGTTCTCTTGGAGAGATAAATGTGTTGCTTCAACTCAGCTGAATTTGCCTCTTTGGAACAATGTGATCTCATGTGAACCTTGGAAAACGTCCGTTGCGGGAAGTAGTCCTTGCAAAACCGTACTCAATTTTCTCAGGAGACAATGGGCTAGATGCTCCTATTTCTGAAACAGACGGTTTTCTTTCAAGTTATGCATGTGTTTCTTTAAATTAGCTGGCTAGGCCTATTTTGAACAAAGAGATTTTATCTCCATATTGAGAAACTGAAGTTGCTCTAGGTATTTCATTGACAAACTACACTCAATCTGACAAGGAAACAATGTGTTAGATATTCCTTCTGGTAACATAGATGGTTTTCTTCGGAGAGAAACACGTGTTTGTTCAAATCAGCTGAAAAGGCCTCCATGATACAAAGGGAGCCTATCTCCATCCTGAAAAACCTAAGTTGCAAAAAGTATTCCTTTTAAATCTACTGACTACTCACATGGAAACAATATGCTAGATGCTGCAGCTTGTAGTTAGACGGTTTTCTTTGGAGAGACACATGTGTTTCTTCACCTCAGCTGAATTGACCTGTTTGGAACCAAGAGAGTCTACCTCCACCTTGAAAATCCTAACTTGCAGGAAGTATTTCTTTGAAAAAACTGGCAAAAGTCTCCCAGGGTGACAATGTTCTTATTCTCCAGGGTCAAACAGAGATGGTTTTCTTTCAGGAGATACATGTGTTCCTTTAAGTCATATAGAAAGGCCTATTTTGTAACAAAGAGCCCATATCCACATTGAATGACCTATGTTGCAGGAGGTATTCCTTTCCAAATCTATCTCGGTTCTCACAGGGAAGCAATGTGCTAGATGTTGCTGCTTGTAACATATAATGTTTCTTGGGAGAGATCCCTTTGTCTTCAACTCAGCTGAACAGGCCAACGTAGAAAAAAGGGAGCCTATCTCCACCGTGAGAAACCATGCTGCAGGAAGTATTCCAATCAAAAACAAACTTATCTCACAGGGAAACAATGTGCTACCATTCCTGCTTCCAACAGAGATGGTGTTCTTTCGAGAGGTATGTGTGTTTCTTGAAATCTGCGGAATAGGCCTATTGGAAACAAAGTGAGCCTATGTCTACATTGAAAGACCTAAACTGCCTGAAGTACTCCTTTCAAATAGTAACTCAGCTCTCTCACAGAATCAATGTGCTACATGCTGCAGCGTCTAATCTAGATGGTTTCCTTTTAGAGATACATGTGTTTCTTCAATTCACCTGATTGTGTGTATTGGGAACAAAGTGAGCCAACCCACCCTTGGAAAACGTAAGTTGCAGGAAGTCTTTCTTTGACAAACTTACTAAATTCTCACAGGGAAACAATGCCCGAATATTCCTGCTTCCAACAGAGATGGTGTTCTTTCGAGAGGTATGTGTGTTTCTTGAAATCTGCGGAATAGGCCTATTGGAAACAAAGTGAGCCTATGTCTACATTGAAAGACCTAAACTGCCTGAAGTACTCCTTTCAAATAGTAACTCAGCTCTCTCACAGAATCAATGTGCTACATGCTGCAGCGTCTAATCTAGATGGTTTCCTTTTAGAGATACATGTGTTTCTTCAATTCACCTGATTGTGTGTATTGGGAACAAAGTGAGCCAACCCACCCTTGGAAAACGTAAGTTGCAGGAAGTCTTTCTTTGACAAACTTACTAAATTCTCACAGGGAAACAATGCCCGAATATTCCTGCTTCCAACAGAGATGGCTTTCTTTGGAGAGATATATGTGTTTCTTCAAATGTGCTGAATAGGCCTACTTGGAACAAAGTGTGCCTATCTCTACATTGAAAATCCTCAGTTGCCCGAAGTACTCCTTTCAAGTACTAACTCAGATCTCACAGAGAAACCATGTGCTACATGCTGCAGCTTCTAATCCCGATGGTTTCCTTTTAGAAATACATGTGTTTCTTCAATTCACATGAAGGTGTGTATTGGGAACAAAGTGAGTCAACCCAACCTTGGAAAACGTAAATTGCAGGAAGTATTCCCTTGCAAAACCTATTCAATTCGAAGTTGGAAACAATATGGGGGATGCTCCTTCTTCCACAGAGATGTTTTCTTTGAGAGACACACGTGTTTCTTCAAGTTAGCTGGACAGGCCTATTTGCTTACTGACTGTAACATATAAGATTTCTTTGGAGAGATACATGTGTTTCTTCAATGCAGCTGAAAAATGCCAATGTGGAAATAAGGGAGCCTCTCTCCACCATGAAGCACCCTGTTGCAGGAAGTATTCCATTTACAAACAAACACAATCTCCCAGGGAGACAATGTGCTATTACTCATGCTTCCAGCAGAGATGGTTTTTTTGGAGAAATATATGTGTTTCTTCAAATCTGCTGAACAGGCCTATTAGGAGCAAAGAGAGCCTATGTCTACATTGAAAAAGCTAAATTGCCTGAAGTACTCCTTTCAAATATTAACTCAGCTGTCACAGGGAAACAATGAGCTGCACGGTACAGCTTCTAACATAGATGGTTTCCTTTTAGAGGTACGTGTGTTTCTTCAACTCACCTGCCTGTGTCTATCTGGAAAAAAGTGAGCCTATCCCAACCTTGAAAACCCTAAGCTGTAGGAAGTATTCCTATGCAAAGCCTTCTCAATTCTTACTGGGATACAATGTGGTGGATTCTCCTGCTTCTCACACAGATGTTTTCTGTCAAAAGACACATGTGTTTGTTCAAATTAGCCGGGGAGGCCTATTTGGAACAAACAACCCTTTGTTCCCCTTGCAAATTCTGAATGGTGGGAAGAAATTCTTTTAAAATACTCATTTTTAACAGGGAAGCAATGTGCTAGATGTTGAAGATTGTAACATAGATAGTTTTCTTTGCAGAGACACTGATGTTTTTACAACTTAGCTCACAGGCCTACGTGGAAGATAGAGAGCCTATCTCCCTTTGAAAAACGTAAGTTGCCCAAAGTATTCCTTTTAAAATGAAACTCAATTCTCTGAGGGAAAGAATGTGCTATATGCTCCTGATTCTGACTCAAGTGGTTTCTTTTGAGATACATGAGTTCCTTTAACTCTGCTGAAAGGGCCTATTTGGAACAAACAGCCTATCTCCACCTTGAATTTCAAAGATGCAGGAAGTACTGCTTTCAAAAACTTACTGGTTTTTACACGGGTAAACAATGAAGTACATGGCGAAGTTTGTAATCTAGTTGGTTTTCGTTTAGTGCTCCATGTGTTTCTTGAACTCATCTGAATAGGCCCATTTGGAACAAAGAGAGCCTACGTTCACTTTGAAAAATGTAATTTATAGGAAGTACTCCTATCAATAATTAACTCTCTTCTCAGAGGTATACTAGGTCCTAGATTCTATAGCTTGTATCACAGATAGTTTACTGTCAAGAGATAAATGTGTTTCTTCAACTTGCCTGAATAGGCCTATTTCAAAAAAAAGAGCTGATTTTCCCTTTGAAAAACCTAAGTCACAGGAAGTATTCCTTCAAAAACCAGCTCAATTCTCGCAGTGAAACAAGCTCCTAGATGCTGCAGTTTTGAACATAGATGGTTTTCTTTGCACAGATACATGTCTTTGTTCACCTCAGCTGAATAGACCTATTTGTTACAAAGAGAGCCTCTCTCCACCTTGAAAAACCTAAGTTGCCAAAGTGTTCATTTTCTATGTACTGAATACTCAGAGGGAAACAATGTGCTACATGTTGCAGCTTCTAGCATTGATGGTTTTCTGGAGATATAAATCTGTTTCTTCACATCAGCTGAATGGTCTTATTTGAAAAAAGGTAAACTTATCTCAACCTTGAAACATACGTTGCTGGAAAGTAGGACGTTCAGGAACATACTCCACTGTCACAGGGAAATAATGTGCTAGAAGCTCCTGCTTCTACTACAGATGATTTCCTTTCTAGAGATACATGTGTTTCTTCCAATTAGCTGAAAAGACCTAATTGAAAAAAGCGAGATTTCTCCATCTTCAAAATTCTCACTGGCAGAGAGTATTTCTTAGGAAAATTAACTACTCTCCATCAGAGAAACAACAGCAAGATACTGAAGCTTGTCACACAGACAGTTTTCTTTTCTTTGGAGAGATTTCTTTGCTCTTTCAACTCAGGTTCGTAGGCCTAGTTGGAACACAGAAAGCCAATCTCCACATTGAAAAACCTACGTTCCCATATGTATTCCTTTGAAAAACGAAATCCATTTTCATCAGAAAACAATGTACGAGATGCTGAGCTTCTACAATACATGGTTCTCTTGGAGAGATAAATGTGTTGCTTCAACTCAGCTGAATTTGCCTCTTTGGAACAATGTGATCTCATGTGAACCTTGGAAAACGTCCGTTGCGGGAAGTAGTCCTTGCAAAACCGTACTCAATTTTCTCAGGAGACAATGGGCTAGATGCTCCTATTTCTGAAACAGACGGTTTTCTTTCAAGTTATGCATGTGTTTCTTTAAATTAGCTGGCTAGGCCTATTTTGAACAAAGAGATTTTATCTCCATATTGAGAAACTGAAGTTGCTCTAGGTATTTCATTGACAAACTACACTCAATCTGACAAGGAAACAATGTGTTAGATATTCCTTCTGGTAACATAGATGGTTTTCTTCGGAGAGAAACACGTGTTTGTTCAAATCAGCTGAAAAGGCCTCCATGATACAAAGGGAGCCTATCTCCATCCTGAAAAACCTAAGTTGCAAAAAGTATTCCTTTTAAATCTACTGACTACTCACATGGAAACAATATGCTAGATGCTGCAGCTTGTAGTTAGACGGTTTTCTTTGGAGAGACACATGTGTTTCTTCACCTCAGCTGAATTGACCTGTTTGGAACCAAGAGAGTCTACCTCCACCTTGAAAATCCTAACTTGCAGGAAGTATTTCTTTGAAAAAACTGGCAAAAGTCTCCCAGGGTGACAATGTTCTTATTCTCCAGGGTCAAACAGAGATGGTTTTCTTTCAGGAGATACATGTGTTCCTTTAAGTCATATAGAAAGGCCTATTTTGTAACAAAGAGCCCATATCCACATTGAATGACCTATGTTGCAGGAGGTATTCCTTTCCAAATCTATCTCGGTTCTCACAGGGAAGCAATGTGCTAGATGTTGCTGCTTGTAACATATAATGTTTCTTGGGAGAGATCCCTTTGTCTTCAACTCAGCTGAACAGGCCAACGTAGAAAAAAGGGAGCCTATCTCCACCGTGAGAAACCATGCTGCAGGAAGTATTCCAATCAAAAACAAACTTATCTCACAGGGAAACAATGTGCTACCATTCCTGCTTCCAACAGAGATGGTGTTCTTTCGAGAGGTATGTGTGTTTCTTGAAATCTGCGGAATAGGCCTATTGGAAACAAAGTGAGCCTATGTCTACATTGAAAGACCTAAACTGCCTGAAGTACTCCTTTCAAATAGTAACTCAGCTCTCTCACAGAATCAATGTGCTACATGCTGCAGCGTCTAATCTAGATGGTTTCCTTTTAGAGATACATGTGTTTCTTCAATTCACCTGATTGTGTGTATTGGGAACAAAGTGAGCCAACCCACCCTTGGAAAACGTAAGTTGCAGGAAGTCTTTCTTTGACAAACTTACTAAATTCTCACAGGGAAACAATGCCCGAATATTCCTGCTTCCAACAGAGATGGCTTTCTTTGGAGAGATATATGTGTTTCTTCAAATGTGCTGAATAGGCCTACTTGGAACAAAGTGTGCCTATCTCTACATTGAAAATCCTCAGTTGCCCGAAGTACTCCTTTCAAGTACTAACTCAGATCTCACAGAGAAACCATGTGCTACATGCTGCAGCTTCTAATCCCGATGGTTTCCTTTTAGAAATACATGTGTTTCTTCAATTCACATGAAGGTGTGTATTGGGAACAAAGTGAGTCAACCCAACCTTGGAAAACGTAAATTGCAGGAAGTATTCCCTTGCAAAACCTATTCAATTCGAAGTTGGAAACAATATGGGGGATGCTCCTTCTTCCACAGAGATGTTTTCTTTGAGAGACACACGTGTTTCTTCAAGTTAGCTGGACAGGCCTATTTGCTTACTGACTGTAACATATAAGATTTCTTTGGAGAGATACATGTGTTTCTTCAATGCAGCTGAAAAATGCCAATGTGGAAATAAGGGAGCCTCTCTCCACCATGAAGCACCCTGTTGCAGGAAGTATTCCATTTACAAACAAACACAATCTCCCAGGGAGACAATGTGCTATTACTCATGCTTCCAGCAGAGATGGTTTTTTTGGAGAAATATATGTGTTTCTTCAAATCTGCTGAACAGGCCTATTAGGAGCAAAGAGAGCCTATGTCTACATTGAAAAAGCTAAATTGCCTGAAGTACTCCTTTCAAATATTAACTCAGCTGTCACAGGGAAACAATGAGCTGCACGGTACAGCTTCTAACATAGATGGTTTCCTTTTAGAGGTACGTGTGTTTCTTCAACTCACCTGCCTGTGTCTATCTGGAAAAAAGTGAGCCTATCCCAACCTTGAAAACCCTAAGCTGTAGGAAGTATTCCTATGCAAAGCCTTCTCAATTCTTACTGGGATACAATGTGGTGGATTCTCCTGCTTCTCACACAGATGTTTTCTGTCAAAAGACACATGTGTTTGTTCAAATTAGCCGGGGAGGCCTATTTGGAACAAACAACCCTTTGTTCCCCTTGCAAATTCTGAATGGTGGGAAGAAATTCTTTTAAAATACTCATTTTTAACAGGGAAGCAATGTGCTAGATGTTGAAGATTGTAACATAGATAGTTTTCTTTGCAGAGACACTGATGTTTTTACAACTTAGCTCACAGGCCTACGTGGAAGATAGAGAGCCTATCTCCCTTTGAAAAACGTAAGTTGCCCAAAGTATTCCTTTTAAAATGAAACTCAATTCTCTGAGGGAAAGAATGTGCTATATGCTCCTGATTCTGACTCAAGTGGTTTCTTTTGAGATACATGAGTTCCTTTAACTCTGCTGAAAGGGCCTATTTGGAACAAACAGCCTATCTCCACCTTGAATTTCAAAGATGCAGGAAGTACTGCTTTCAAAAACTTACTGGTTTTTACACGGGTAAACAATGAAGTACATGGCGAAGTTTGTAATCTAGTTGGTTTTCGTTTAGTGCTCCATGTGTTTCTTGAACTCATCTGAATAGGCCCATTTGGAACAAAGAGAGCCTACGTTCACTTTGAAAAATGTAATTTATAGGAAGTACTCCTATCAATAATTAACTCTCTTCTCAGAGGTATACTAGGTCCTAGATTCTATAGCTTGTATCACAGATAGTTTACTGTCAAGAGATAAATGTGTTTCTTCAACTTGCCTGAATAGGCCTATTTCAAAAAAAAGAGCTGATTTTCCCTTTGAAAAACCTAAGTCACAGGAAGTATTCCTTCAAAAACCAGCTCAATTCTCGCAGTGAAACAAGCTCCTAGATGCTGCAGTTTTGAACATAGATGGTTTTCTTTGCACAGATACATGTCTTTGTTCACCTCAGCTGAATAGACCTATTTGTTACAAAGAGAGCCTCTCTCCACCTTGAAAAACCTAAGTTGCCAAAGTGTTCATTTTCTATGTACTGAATACTCAGAGGGAAACAATGTGCTACATGTTGCAGCTTCTAGCATTGATGGTTTTCTGGAGATATAAATCTGTTTCTTCACATCAGCTGAATGGTCTTATTTGAAAAAAGGTAAACTTATCTCAACCTTGAAACATACGTTGCTGGAAAGTAGGACGTTCAGGAACATACTCCACTGTCACAGGGAAATAATGTGCTAGAAGCTCCTGCTTCTACTACAGATGATTTCCTTTCTAGAGATACATGTGTTTCTTCCAATTAGCTGAAAAGACCTAATTGAAAAAAGCGAGATTTCTCCATCTTCAAAATTCTCACTGGCAGAGAGTATTTCTTAGGAAAATTAACTACTCTCCATCAGAGAAACAACAGCAAGATACTGAAGCTTGTCACACAGACAGTTTTCTTTTCTTTGGAGAGATTTCTTTGCTCTTTCAACTCAGGTTCGTAGGCCTAGTTGGAACACAGAAAGCCAATCTCCACATTGAAAAACCTACGTTCCCATATGTATTCCTTTGAAAAACGAAATCCATTTTCATCAGAAAACAATGTACGAGATGCTGAGCTTCTACAATACATGGTTCTCTTGGAGAGATAAATGTGTTGCTTCAACTCAGCTGAATTTGCCTCTTTGGAACAATGTGATCTCATGTGAACCTTGGAAAACGTCCGTCGCGGGAAGTAGTCCTTGCAAAACCGTACTCAATTTTCTCAGGAGACAATGGGCTAGATGCTCCTATTTCTGAAACAGACGGTTTTCTTTCAAGTTATGCATGTGTTTCTTTAAATTAGCTGGCTAGGCCTATTTTGAACAAAGAGATTTTATCTCCATATTGAGAAACTGAAGTTGCTCTAGGTATTTCATTGACAAACTACACTCAATCTGACAAGGAAACAATGTGTTAGATATTCCTTCTGGTAACATAGATGGTTTTCTTCGGAGAGAAACACGTGTTTGTTCAAATCAGCTGAAAAGGCCTCCATGATACAAAGGGAGCCTATCTCCATCCTGAAAAACCTAAGTTGCAAGAAGTATTCCTTTTAAATCTACTGACTACTCACATGGAAACAATATGCTAGATGCTGCAGCTTGTAGTTAGACGGTTTTCTTTGGAGAGACACATGTGTTTCTTCACCTCAGCTGAATTGACCTGTTTGGAACCAAGAGAGTCTACCTCCACCTTGAAAATCCTAACTTGCAGGAAGTATTTCTTTGAAAAAACTGGCAAAAGTCTCCCAGGGTGACAATGTTCTTATTCTCCAGGGTCAAACAGAGATGGTTTTCTTTCAGGAGATACATGTGTTCCTTTAAGTCATATAGAAAGGCCTATTTTGTAACAAAGAGCCCATATCCACATTGAATGACCTATGTTGCAGGAGGAATTCCTTTCCAAATCTATCTCGGTTCTCACAGGGAAGCAATGTGCTAGATGTTGCTGCTTGTAACATATAATGTTTCTTGGGAGAGATCCCTTTGTCTTCAACTCAGCTGAACAGGCCAACGTAGAAAAAAGGGAGCCTATCTCCACCGTGAGAAACCATGCTGCAGGAAGTATTCCAATCAAAAACAAACTTATCTCACAGGGAAACAATGTGCTACCATTCCTGCTTCCAACAGAGATGGTGTTCTTTCGAGAGGTATGTGTGTTTCTTGAAATCTGCGGAATAGGCCTATTGGAAACAAAGTGAGCCTATGTCTACATTGAAAGACCTAAACTGCCTGAAGTACTCCTTTCAAATAGTAACTCAGCTCTCTCACAGAATCAATGTGCTACATGCTGCAGCGTCTAATCTAGATGGTTTCCTTTTAGAGATACATGTGTTTCTTCAATTCACCTGATTGTGTGTATTGGGAACAAAGTGAGCCAACCCACCCTTGGAAAACGTAAGTTGCAGGAAGTCTTTCTTTGACAAACTTACTAAATTCTCACAGGGAAACAATGCCCGAATATTCCTGCTTCCAACAGAGATGGCTTTCTTTGGAGAGATATATGTGTTTCTTCAAATGTGCTGAATAGGCCTACTTGGAACAAAGTGTGCCTATCTCTACATTGAAAATCCTCAGTTGCCCGAAGTACTCCTTTCAAGTACTAACTCAGATCTCACAGAGAAACCATGTGCTACATGCTGCAGCTTCTAATCCCGATGGTTTCCTTTTAGAAATACATGTGTTTCTTCAATTCACATGAAGGTGTGTATTGGGAACAAAGTGAGTCAACCCAACCTTGGAAAACGTAAATTGCAGGAAGTATTCCCTTGCAAAACCTATTCAATTCGAAGTTGGAAACAATATGGGGGATGCTCCTTCTTCCACAGAGATGTTTTCTTTGAGAGACACACGTGTTTCTTCAAGTTAGCTGGACAGGCCTATTTGCTTACTGACTGTAACATATAAGATTTCTTTGGAGAGATACATGTGTTTCTTCAATGCAGCTGAAAAATGCCAATGTGGAAATAAGGGAGCCTCTCTCCACCATGAAGCACCCTGTTGCAGGAAGTATTCCATTTACAAACAAACACAATCTCCCAGGGAGACAATGTGCTATTACTCATGCTTCCAGCAGAGATGGTTTTTTTGGAGAAATATATGTGTTTCTTCAAATCTGCTGAACAGGCCTATTAGGAACAAAGAGAGCCTATGTCTACATTGAAAAAGCTAAATTGCCTGAAGTACTCCTTTCAAATATTAACTCAGCTGTCACAGGGAAACAATGAGCTGCACGGTACAGCTTCTAACATAGATGGTTTCCTTTTAGAGGTACGTGTGTTTCTTCAACTCACCTGCCTGTGTCTATCTGGAAAAAAGTGAGCCTATCCCAACCTTGAAAACCCTAAGCTGTAGGAAGTATTCCTATGCAAAGCCTTCTCAATTCTTACTGGGATACAATGTGGTGGATTCTCCTGCTTCTCACACAGATGTTTTCTGTCAAAAGACACATGTGTTTGTTCAAATTAGCCGGGGAGGCCTATTTGGAACAAACAACCCTTTGTTCCCCTTGCAAATTCTGAATGGTGGGAAGAAATTCCTTTTAAAATACTCATTTTTAACAGGGAAGCAATGTGCTAGATGTTGAAGATTGTAACATAGATAGTTTTCTTTGCAGAGACACTGATGTTTTTACAACTTAGCTCACAGGCCTACGTGGAAGATAGAGAGCCTATCTCCCTTTGAAAAACGTAAGTTGCCCAAAGTATTCCTTTTAAAATGAAACTCAATTCTCTGAGGGAAAGAATGTGCTATATGCTCCTGATTCTGACTCAAGTGGTTTCTTTTGAGATACATGAGTTCCTTTAACTCTGCTGAAAGGGCCTATTTGGAACAAACAGCCTATCTCCACCTTGAATTTCAAAGATGCAGGAAGTACTGCTTTCAAAAACTTACTGGTTTTTACACGGGTAAACAATGAAGTACATGGCGAAGTTTGTAATCTAGTTGGTTTTCGTTTAGTGCTCCATGTGTTTCTTGAACTCATCTGAATAGGCCCATTTGGAACAAAGAGAGCCTACGTTCACTTTGAAAAATGTAATTTATAGGAAGTACTCCTATCAATAATTAACTCTCTTCTCAGAGGTATACTAGGTCCTAGATTCTATAGCTTGTATCACAGATAGTTTACTGTCAAGAGATAAATGTGTTTCTTCAACTTGCCTGAATAGGCCTATTTCAAAAAAAAGAGCTGATTTTCCCTTTGAAAAACCTAAGTCACAGGAAGTATTCCTTCAAAAACCAGCTCAATTCTCGCAGTGAAACAAGCTCCTAGATGCTGCAGTTTTGAACATAGATGGTTTTCTTTGCACAGATACATGTCTTTGTTCACCTCAGCTGAATAGACCTATTTGTTACAAAGAGAGCCTCTCTCCACCTTGAAAAACCTAAGTTGCCAAAGTGTTCATTTTCTATGTACTGAATACTCAGAGGGAAACAATGTGCTACATGTTGCAGCTTCTAGCATTGATGGTTTTCTGGAGATATAAATCTGTTTCTTCACATCAGCTGAATGGTCTTATTTGAAAAAAGGTAAACTTATCTCAACCTTGAAACATACGTTGCTGGAAAGTAGGACGTTCAGGAACATACTCCACTGTCACAGGGAAATAATGTGCTAGAAGCTCCTGCTTCTACTACAGATGATTTCCTTTCTAGAGATACATGTGTTTCTTCCAATTAGCTGAAAAGACCTAATTGAAAAAAGCGAGATTTCTCCATCTTCAAAATTCTCACTGGCAGAGAGTATTTCTTAGGAAAATTAACTACTCTCCATCAGAGAAACAACAGCAAGATACTGAAGCTTGTCACACAGACAGTTTTCTTTTCTTTGGAGAGATTTCTTTGCTCTTTCAACTCAGGTTCGTAGGCCTAGTTGGAACACAGAAAGCCAATCTCCACATTGAAAAACCTACGTTCCCATATGTATTCCTTTGAAAAACGAAATCCATTTTCATCAGAAAACAATGTACGAGATGCTGAGCTTCTACAATACATGGTTCTCTTGGAGAGATAAATGTGTTGCTTCAACTCAGCTGAATTTGCCTCTTTGGAACAATGTGATCTCATGTGAACCTTGGAAAACGTCCGTCGCGGGAAGTAGTCCTTGCAAAACCGTACTCAATTTTCTCAGGAGACAATGGGCTAGATGCTCCTATTTCTGAAACAGACGGTTTTCTTTCAAGTTATGCATGTGTTTCTTTAAATTAGCTGGCTAGGCCTATTTTGAACAAAGAGATTTTATCTCCATATTGAGAAACTGAAGTTGCTCTAGGTATTTCATTGACAAACTACACTCAATCTGACAAGGAAACAATGTGTTAGATATTCCTTCTGGTAACATAGATGGTTTTCTTCGGAGAGAAACACGTGTTTGTTCAAATCAGCTGAAAAGGCCTCCATGATACAAAGGGAGCCTATCTCCACCCTGAAAAACCTAAGTTGCAAGAAGTATTCCTTTTAAATCTACTGACTACTCACATGGAAACAATATGCTAGATGCTGCAGCTTGTAGTTAGACGGTTTTCTTTGGAGAGACACATGTGTTTCTTCACCTCAGCTGAATTGACCTGTTTGGAACCAAGAGAGTCTACCTCCACCTTGAAAATCCTAACTTGCAGGAAGTATTTCTTTGAAAAAACTGGCAAAAGTCTCCCAGGGTGACAATGTTCTTATTCTCCAGGGTCAAACAGAGATGGTTTTCTTTCAGGAGATACATGTGTTCCTTTAAGTCATATAGAAAGGCCTATTTTGTAACAAAGAGCCCATATCCACATTGAATGACCTATGTTGCAGGAGGAATTCCTTTCCAAATCTATCTCGGTTCTCACAGGGAAGCAATGTGCTAGATGTTGCTGCTTGTAACATATAATGTTTCTTGGGAGAGATCCCTTTGTCTTCAACTCAGCTGAACAGGCCAACGTAGAAAAAAGGGAGCCTATCTCCACCGTGAGACACCATGCTGCAGGAAGTATTCCAATCAAAAACAAACTTATCTCACAGGGAAACAATGTGCTACCATTCCTGCTTCCAACAGAGATGGTGTTCTTTCGAGAGGTATGTGTGTTTCTTGAAATCTGCGGAATAGGCCTATTGGAAACAAAGTGAGCCTATGTCTACATTGAAAGACCTAAACTGCCTGAAGTACTCCTTTCAAATAGTAACTCAGCTCTCTCACAGAATCAATGTGCTACATGCTGCAGCGTCTAATCTAGATGGTTTCCTTTTAGAGATACATGTGTTTCTTCAATTCACCTGATTGTGTGTATTGGGAACAAAGTGAGCCAACCCACCCTTGGAAAACGTAAGTTGCAGGAAGTCTTTCTTTGACAAACTTACTAAATTCTCACAGGGAAACAATGCCCGAATATTCCTGCTTCCAACAGAGATGGCTTTCTTTGGAGAGATATATGTGTTTCTTCAAATGTGCTGAATAGGCCTACTTGGAACAAAGTGTGCCTATCTCTACATTGAAAATCCTCAGTTGCCCGAAGTACTCCTTTCAAGTACTAACTCAGATCTCACAGAGAAACCATGTGCTACATGCTGCAGCTTCTAATCCCGATGGTTTCCTTTTAGAAATACATGTGTTTCTTCAATTCACATGAAGGTGTGTATTGGGAACAAAGTGAGTCAACCCAACCTTGGAAAACGTAAATTGCAGGAAGTATTCCCTTGCAAAACCTATTCAATTCGAAGTTGGAAACAATATGGGGGATGCTCCTTCTTCCACAGAGATGTTTTCTTTGAGAGACACACGTGTTTCTTCAAGTTAGCTGGACAGGCCTATTTGCTTACTGACTGTAACATATAAGATTTCTTTGGAGAGATACATGTGTTTCTTCAATGCAGCTGAAAAATGCCAATGTGGAAATAAGGGAGCCTCTCTCCACCATGAAGCACCCTGTTGCAGGAAGTATTCCATTTACAAACAAACACAATCTCCCAGGGAGACAATGTGCTATTACTCATGCTTCCAGCAGAGATGGTTTTTTTGGAGAAATATATGTGTTTCTTCAAATCTGCTGAACAGGCCTATTAGGAACAAAGAGAGCCTATGTCTACATTGAAAAAGCTAAATTGCCTGAAGTACTCCTTTCAAATATTAACTCAGCTGTCACAGGGAAACAATGAGCTGCACGGTACAGCTTCTAACATAGATGGTTTCCTTTTAGAGGTACGTGTGTTTCTTCAACTCACCTGCCTGTGTCTATCTGGAAAAAAGTGAGCCTATCCCAACCTTGAAAACCCTAAGCTGTAGGAAGTATTCCTATGCAAAGCCTTCTCAATTCTTACTGGGATACAATGTGGTGGATTCTCCTGCTTCTCACACAGATGTTTTCTGTCAAAAGACACATGTGTTTGTTCAAATTAGCCGGGGAGGCCTATTTGGAACAAACAACCCTTTGTTCCCCTTGCAAATTCTGAATGGTGGGAAGAAATTCTTTTAAAATACTCATTTTTAACAGGGAAGCAATGTGCTAGATGTTGAAGATTGTAACATAGATAGTTTTCTTTGCAGAGACACTGATGTTTTTACAACTTAGCTCACAGGCCTACGTGGAAGATAGAGAGCCTATCTCCCTTTGAAAAACGTAAGTTGCCCAAAGTATTCCTTTTAAAATGAAACTCAATTCTCTGAGGGAAAGAATGTGCTATATGCTCCTGATTCTGACTCAAGTGGTTTCTTTTGAGATACATGAGTTCCTTTAACTCTGCTGAAAGGGCCTATTTGGAACAAACAGCCTATCTCCACCTTGAATTTCAAAGATGCAGGAAGTACTGCTTTCAAAAACTTACTGGTTTTTACACGGGTAAACAATGAAGTACATGGCGAAGTTTGTAATCTAGTTGGTTTTCGTTTAGTGCTCCATGTGTTTCTTGAACTCATCTGAATAGGCCCATTTGGAACAAAGAGAGCCTACGTTCACTTTGAAAAATGTAATTTATAGGAAGTACTCATATCAATAATTAACTCTCTTCTCAGAGGTATACTAGGTCCTAGATTCTATAGCTTGTATCACAGATAGTTTACTGTCAAGAGATAAATGTGTTTCTTCAACTTGCCTGAATAGGCCTATTTCAAAAAAAAGAGCTGATTTTCCCTTTGAAAAACCTAAGTCACAGGAAGTATTCCTTCAAAAACCAGCTCAATTCTCGCAGTGAAACAAGCTCCTAGATGCTGCAGGTTTGAACATAGATGGTTTTCTTTGCACAGATACATGTCTTTGTTCACCTCAGCTGAATAGACCTATTTGTTACAAAGAGAGCCTCTCTCCACCTTGAAAAACCTAAGTTGCCAAAGTGTTCATTTTCTATGTACTGAATACTCAGAGGGAAACAATGTGCTACATGTTGCAGCTTCTAGCATTGATGGTTTTCTGGAGATATAAATCTGTTTCTTCACATCAGCTGAATGGTCTTATTTGAAAAAAGGTAAACTTATCTCAACCTTGAAACATACGTTGCTGGAAAGTAGGACGTTCAGGAACATACTCCACTGTCACAGGGAAATAATGTGCTAGAAGCTCCTGCTTCTACTACAGATGATTTCCTTTCTAGAGATACATGTGTTTCTTCCAATTAGCTGAAAAGACCTAATTGAAAAAAGCGAGATTTCTCCATCTTCAAAATTCTCACTGGCAGAGAGTATTTCTTAGGAAAATTAACTACTCTCCATCAGAGAAACAACAGCAAGATACTGAAGCTTGTCACACAGACAGTTTTCTTTTCTTTGGAGAGATTTCTTTGCTCTTTCAACTCAGGTTCGTAGGCCTAGTTGGAACACAGAAAGCCAATCTCCACATTGAAAAACCTACGTTCCCATATGTATTCCTTTGAAAAACGAAATCCATTTTCATCAGAAAACAATGTACGAGATGCTGAGCTTCTACAATACATGGTTCTCTTGGAGAGATAAATGTGTTGCTTCAACTCAGCTGAATTTGCCTCTTTGGAACAATGTGATCTCATGTGAACCTTGGAAAACGTCCGTCGCGGGAAGTAGTCCTTGCAAAACCGTACTCAATTTTCTCAGGAGACAATGGGCTAGATGCTCCTATTTCTGAAACAGACGGTTTTCTTTCAAGTTATGCATGTGTTTCTTTAAATTAGCTGGCTAGGCCTATTTTGAACAAAGAGATTTTATCTCCATATTGAGAAACTGAAGTTGCTCTAGGTATTTCATTGACAAACTACACTCAATCTGACAAGGAAACAATGTGTTAGATATTCCTTCTGGTAACATAGATGGTTTTCTTCGGAGAGAAACACGTGTTTGTTCAAATCAGCTGAAAAGGCCTCCATGATACAAAGGGAGCCTATCTCCACCCTGAAAAACCTAAGTTGCAAGAAGTATTCCTTTTAAATCTACTGACTACTCACATGGAAACAATATGCTAGATGCTGCAGCTTGTAGTTAGACGGTTTTCTTTGGAGAGACACATGTGTTTCTTCACCTCAGCTGAATTGACCTGTTTGGAACCAAGAGAGTCTACCTCCACCTTGAAAATCCTAACTTGCAGGAAGTATTTCTTTGAAAAAACTGGCAAAAGTCTCCCAGGGTGACAATGTTCTTATTCTCCAGGGTCAAACAGAGATGGTTTTCTTTCAGGAGATACATGTGTTCCTTTAAGTCATATAGAAAGGCCTATTTTGTAACAAAGAGCCCATATCCACATTGAATGACCTATGTTGCAGGAGGAATTCCTTTCCAAATCTATCTCGGTTCTCACAGGGAAGCAATGTGCTAGATGTTGCTGCTTGTAACATATAATGTTTCTTGGGAGAGATCCCTTTGTCTTCAACTCAGCTGAACAGGCCAACGTAGAAAAAAGGGAGCCTATCTCCACCGTGAGAAACCATGCTGCAGGAAGTATTCCAATCAAAAACAAACTTATCTCACAGGGAAACAATGTGCTACCATTCCTGCTTCCAACAGAGATGGTGTTCTTTCGAGAGGTATGTGTGTTTCTTGAAATCTGCGGAATAGGCCTATTGGAAACAAAGTGAGCCTATGTCTACATTGAAAGACCTAAACTGCCTGAAGTACTCCTTTCAAATAGTAACTCAGCTCTCTCACAGAATCAATGTGCTACATGCTGCAGCGTCTAATCTAGATGGTTTCCTTTTAGAGATACATGTGTTTCTTCAATTCACCTGATTGTGTGTATTGGGAACAAAGTGAGCCAACCCACCCTTGGAAAACGTAAGTTGCAGGAAGTCTTTCTTTGACAAACTTACTAAATTCTCACAGGGAAACAATGCCCGAATATTCCTGCTTCCAACAGAGATGGCTTTCTTTGGAGAGATATATGTGTTTCTTCAAATGTGCTGAATAGGCCTACTTGGAACAAAGTGTGCCTATCTCTACATTGAAAATCCTCAGTTGCCCGAAGTACTCCTTTCAAGTACTAACTCAGATCTCACAGAGAAACCATGTGCTACATGCTGCAGCTTCTAATCCCGATGGTTTCCTTTTAGAAATACATGTGTTTCTTCAATTCACATGAAGGTGTGTATTGGGAACAAAGTGAGTCAACCCAACCTTGGAAAACGTAAATTGCAGGAAGTATTCCCTTGCAAAACCTATTCAATTCGAAGTTGGAAACAATATGGGGGATGCTCCTTCTTCCACAGAGATGTTTTCTTTGAGAGACACACGTGTTTCTTCAAGTTAGCTGGACAGGCCTATTTGCTTACTGACTGTAACATATAAGATTTCTTTGGAGAGATACATGTGTTTCTTCAATGCAGCTGAAAAATGCCAATGTGGAAATAAGGGAGCCTCTCTCCACCATGAAGCACCCTGTTGCAGGAAGTATTCCATTTACAAACAAACACAATCTCCCAGGGAGACAATGTGCTATTACTCATGCTTCCAGCAGAGATGGTTTTTTTGGAGAAATATATGTGTTTCTTCAAATCTGCTGAACAGGCCTATTAGGAACAAAGAGAGCCTATGTCTACATTGAAAAAGCTAAATTGCCTGAAGTACTCCTTTCAAATATTAACTCAGCTGTCACAGGGAAACAATGAGCTGCACGGTACAGCTTCTAACATAGATGGTTTCCTTTTAGAGGTACGTGTGTTTCTTCAACTCACCTGCCTGTGTCTATCTGGAAAAAAGTGAGCCTATCCCAACCTTGAAAACCCTAAGCTGTAGGAAGTATTCCTATGCAAAGCCTTCTCAATTCTTACTGGGATACAATGTGGTGGATTCTCCTGCTTCTCACACAGATGTTTTCTGTCAAAAGACACATGTGTTTGTTCAAATTAGCCGGGGAGGCCTATTTGGAACAAACAACCCTTTGTTCCCCTTGCAAATTCTGAATGGTGGGAAGAAATTCCTTTTAAAATACTCATTTTTAACAGGGAAGCAATGTGCTAGATGTTGAAGATTGTAACATAGATAGTTTTCTTTGCAGAGACACTGATGTTTTTACAACTTAGCTCACAGGCCTACGTGGAAGATAGAGAGCCTATCTCCCTTTGAAAAACGTAAGTTGCCCAAAGTATTCCTTTTAAAATGAAACTCAATTCTCTGAGGGAAAGAATGTGCTATATGCTCCTGATTCTGACTCAAGTGGTTTCTTTTGAGATACATGAGTTCCTTTAACTCTGCTGAAAGGGCCTATTTGGAACAAACAGCCTATCTCCACCTTGAATTTCAAAGATGCAGGAAGTACTGCTTTCAAAAACTTACTGGTTTTTACACGGGTAAACAATGAAGTACATGGCGAAGTTTGTAATCTAGTTGGTTTTCGTTTAGTGCTCCATGTGTTTCTTGAACTCATCTGAATAGGCCCATTTGGAACAAAGAGAGCCTACGTTCACTTTGAAAAATGTAATTTATAGGAAGTACTCCTATCAATAATTAACTCTCTTCTCAGAGGTATACTAGGTCCTAGATTCTATAGCTTGTATCACAGATAGTTTACTGTCAAGAGATAAATGTGTTTCTTCAACTAGCCTGAATAGGCCTATTTCAAAAAAAAGAGCTGATTTTCCCTTTGAAAAACCTAAGTCACAGGAAGTATTCCTTCAAAAACCAGCTCAATTCTCGCAGTGAAACAAGCTCCTAGATGCTGCAGTTTTGAACATAGATGGTTTTCTTTGCACAGATACATGTCTTTGTTCACCTCAGCTGAATAGACCTATTTGTTACAAAGAGAGCCTCTCTCCACCTTGAAAAACCTAAGTTGCCAAAGTGTTCATTTTCTATGTACTGAATACTCAGAGGGAAACAATGTGCTACATGTTGCAGCTTCTAGCATTGATGGTTTTCTGGAGATATAAATCTGTTTCTTCACATCAGCTGAATGGTCTTATTTGAAAAAAGGTAAACTTATCTCAACCTTGAAACATACGTTGCTGGAAAGTAGGACGTTCAGGAACATACTCCACTGTCACAGGGAAATAATGTGCTAGAAGCTCCTGCTTCTACTACAGATGATTTCCTTTCTAGAGATACATGTGTTTCTTCCAATTAGCTGAAAAGACCTAATTGAAAAAAGCGAGATTTCTCCATCTTCAAAATTCTCACTGGCAGAGAGTATTTCTTAGGAAAATTAACTACTCTCCATCAGAGAAACAACAGCAAGATACTGAAGCTTGTCACACAGACAGTTTTCTTTTCTTTGGAGAGATTTCTTTGCTCTTTCAACTCAGGTTCGTAGGCCTAGTTGGAACACAGAAAGCCAATCTCCACATTGAAAAACCTACGTTCCCATATGTATTCCTTTGAAAAACGAAATCCATTTTCATCAGAAAACAATGTACGAGATGCTGAGCTTCTACAATACATGGTTCTCTTGGAGAGATAAATGTGTTGCTTCAACTCAGCTGAATTTGCCTCTTTGGAACAATGTGATCTCATGTGAACCTTGGAAAACGTCCGTCGCGGGAAGTAGTCCTTGCAAAACCGTACTCAATTTTCTCAGGAGACAATGGGCTAGATGCTCCTATTTCTGAAACAGACGGTTTTCTTTCAAGTTATGCATGTGTTTCTTTAAATTAGCTGGCTAGGCCTATTTTGAACAAAGAGATTTTATCTCCATATTGAGAAACTGAAGTTGCTCTAGGTATTTCATTGACAAACTACACTCAATCTGACAAGGAAACAATGTGTTAGATATTCCTTCTGGTAACATAGATGGTTTTCTTCGGAGAGAAACACGTGTTTGTTCAAATCAGCTGAAAAGGCCTCCATGATACAAAGGGAGCCTATCTCCATCCTGAAAAACCTAAGTTGCAAGAAGTATTCCTTTTAAATCTACTGACTACTCACATGGAAACAATATGCTAGATGCTGCAGCTTGTAGTTAGATGGTTTTCTTTGGAGAGACACATGTGTTTCTTCACCTCAGCTGAATTGACCTGTTTGGAACCAAGAGAGTCTACCTCCACCTTGAAAATCCTAACTTGCAGGAAGTATTTCTTTGAAAAAACTGGCAAAAGTCTCCCAGGGTGACAATGTTCTTATTCTCCAGGGTCAAACAGAGATGGTTTTCTTTCAGGAGATACATGTGTTCCTTTAAGTCATATAGAAAGGCCTATTTTGTAACAAAGAGCCCATATCCACATTGAATGACCTATGTTGCAGGAGGAATTCCTTTCCAAATCTATCTCGGTTCTCACAGGGAAGCAATGTGCTAGATGTTGCTGCTTGTAACATATAATGTTTCTTGGGAGAGATCCCTTTGTCTTCAACTCAGCTGAACAGGCCAACGTAGAAAAAAGGGAGCCTATCTCCACCGTGAGAAACCATGCTGCAGGAAGTATTCCAATCAAAAACAAACTTATCTCACAGGGAAACAATGTGCTACCATTCCTGCTTCCAACAGAGATGGTGTTCTTTCGAGAGGTATGTGTGTTTCTTGAAATCTGCGGAATAGGCCTATTGGAAACAAAGTGAGCCTATGTCTACATTGAAAGACCTAAACTGCCTGAAGTACTCCTTTCAAATAGTAACTCAGCTCTCTCACAGAATCAATGTGCTACATGCTGCAGCGTCTAATCTAGATGGTTTCCTTTTAGAGATACATGTGTTTCTTCAATTCACCTGATTGTGTGTATTGGGAACAAAGTGAGCCAACCCACCCTTGGAAAACGTAAGTTGCAGGAAGTCTTTCTTTGACAAACTTACTAAATTCTCACAGGGAAACAATGCCCGAATATTCCTGCTTCCAACAGAGATGGCTTTCTTTGGAGAGATATATGTGTTTCTTCAAATGTGCTGAATAGGCCTACTTGGAACAAAGTGTGCCTATCTCTACATTGAAAATCCTCAGTTGCCCGAAGTACTCCTTTCAAGTACTAACTCAGATCTCACAGAGAAACCATGTGCTACATGCTGCAGCTTCTAATCCCGATGGTTTCCTTTTAGAAATACATGTGTTTCTTCAATTCACATGAAGGTGTGTATTGGGAACAAAGTGAGTCAACCCAACCTTGGAAAACGTAAATTGCAGGAAGTATTCCCTTGCAAAACCTATTCAATTCGAAGTTGGAAACAATATGGGGGATGCTCCTTCTTCCACAGAGATGTTTTCTTTGAGAGACACACGTGTTTCTTCAAGTTAGCTGGACAGGCCTATTTGCTTACTGACTGTAACATATAAGATTTCTTTGGAGAGATACATGTGTTTCTTCAATGCAGCTGAAAAATGCCAATGTGGAAATAAGGGAGCCTCTCTCCACCATGAAGCACCCTGTTGCAGGAAGTATTCCATTTACAAACAAACACAATCTCCCAGGGAGACAATGTGCTATTACTCATGCTTCCAGCAGAGATGGTTTTTTTGGAGAAATATATGTGTTTCTTCAAATCTGCTGAACAGGCCTATTAGGAACAAAGAGAGCCTATGTCTACATTGAAAAAGCTAAATTGCCTGAAGTACTCCTTTCAAATATTAACTCAGCTGTCACAGGGAAACAATGAGCTGCACGGTACAGCTTCTAACATAGATGGTTTCCTTTTAGAGGTACGTGTGTTTCTTCAACTCACCTGCCTGTGTCTATCTGGAAAAAAGTGAGCCTATCCCAACCTTGAAAACCCTAAGCTGTAGGAAGTATTCCTATGCAAAGCCTTCTCAATTCTTACTGGGATACAATGTGGTGGATTCTCCTGCTTCTCACACAGATGTTTTCTGTCAAAAGACACATGTGTTTGTTCAAATTAGCCGGGGAGGCCTATTTGGAACAAACAACCCTTTGTTCCCCTTGCAAATTCTGAATGGTGGGAAGAAATTCCTTTTAAAATACTCATTTTTAACAGGGAAGCAATGTGCTAGATGTTGAAGATTGTAACATAGATAGTTTTCTTTGCAGAGACACTGATGTTTTTACAACTTAGCTCACAGGCCTACGTGGAAGATAGAGAGCCTATCTCCCTTTGAAAAACGTAAGTTGCCCAAAGTATTCCTTTTAAAATGAAACTCAATTCTCTGAGGGAAAGAATGTGCTATATGCTCCTGATTCTGACTCAAGTGGTTTCTTTTGAGATACATGAGTTCCTTTAACTCTGCTGAAAGGGCCTATTTGGAACAAACAGCCTATCTCCACCTTGAATTTCAAAGATGCAGGAAGTACTGCTTTCAAAAACTTACTGGTTTTTACACGGGTAAACAATGAAGTACATGGCGAAGTTTGTAATCTAGTTGGTTTTCGTTTAGTGCTCCATGTGTTTCTTGAACTCATCTGAATAGGCCCATTTGGAACAAAGAGAGCCTACGTTCACTTTGAAAAATGTAATTTATAGGAAGTACTCCTATCAATAATTAACTCTCTTCTCAGAGGTATACTAGGTCCTAGATTCTATAGCTTGTATCACAGATAGTTTACTGTCAAGAGATAAATGTGTTTCTTCAACTTGCCTGAATAGGCCTATTTCAAAAAAAAGAGCTGATTTTCCCTTTGAAAAACCTAAGTCACAGGAAGTATTCCTTCAAAAACCAGCTCAATTCTCGCAGTGAAACAAGCTCCTAGATGCTGCAGTTTTGAACATAGATGGTTTTCTTTGCACAGATACATGTCTTTGTTCACCTCAGCTGAATAGACCTATTTGTTACAAAGAGAGCCTCTCTCCACCTTGAAAAACCTAAGTTGCCAAAGTGTTCATTTTCTATGTACTGAATACTCAGAGGGAAACAATGTGCTACATGTTGCAGCTTCTAGCATTGATGGTTTTCTGGAGATATAAATCTGTTTCTTCACATCAGCTGAATGGTCTTATTTGAAAAAAGGTAAACTTATCTCAACCTTGAAACATACGTTGCTGGAAAGTAGGACGTTCAGGAACATACTCCACTGTCACAGGGAAATAATGTGCTAGAAGCTCCTGCTTCTACTACAGATGATTTCCTTTCTAGAGATACATGTGTTTCTTCCAATTAGCTGAAAAGACCTAATTGAAAAAAGCGAGATTTCTCCATCTTCAAAATTCTCACTGGCAGAGAGTATTTCTTAGGAAAATTAACTACTCTCCATCAGAGAAACAACAGCAAGATACTGAAGCTTGTCACACAGACAGTTTTCTTTTCTTTGGAGAGATTTCTTTGCTCTTTCAACTCAGGTTCGTAGGCCTAGTTGGAACACAGAAAGCCAATCTCCACATTGAAAAACCTACGTTCCCATATGTATTCCTTTGAAAAACGAAATCCATTTTCATCAGAAAACAATGTACGAGATGCTGAGCTTCTACAATACATGGTTCTCTTGGAGAGATAAATGTGTTGCTTCAACTCAGCTGAATTTGCCTCTTTGGAACAATGTGATCTCATGTGAACCTTGGAAAACGTCCGTCGCGGGAAGTAGTCCTTGCAAAACCGTACTCAATTTTCTCAGGAGACAATGGGCTAGATGCTCCTATTTCTGAAACAGACGGTTTTCTTTCAAGTTATGCATGTGTTTCTTTAAATTAGCTGGCTAGGCCTATTTTGAACAAAGAGATTTTATCTCCATATTGAGAAACTGAAGTTGCTCTAGGTATTTCATTGACAAACTACACTCAATCTGACAAGGAAACAATGTGTTAGATATTCCTTCTGGTAACATAGATGGTTTTCTTCGGAGAGAAACACGTGTTTGTTCAAATCAGCTGAAAAGGCCTCCATGATACAAAGGGAGCCTATCTCCATCCTGAAAAACCTAAGTTGCAAGAAGTATTCCTTTTAAATCTACTGACTACTCACATGGAAACAATATGCTAGATGCTGCAGCTTGTAGTTAGATGGTTTTCTTTGGAGAGACACATGTGTTTCTTCACCTCAGCTGAATTGACCTGTTTGGAACCAAGAGAGTCTACCTCCACCTTGAAAATCCTAACTTGCAGGAAGTATTTCTTTGAAAAAACTGGCAAAAGTCTCCCAGGGTGACAATGTTCTTATTCTCCAGGGTCAAACAGAGATGGTTTTCTTTCAGGAGATACATGTGTTCCTTTAAGTCATATAGAAAGGCCTATTTTGTAACAAAGAGCCCATATCCACATTGAATGACCTATGTTGCAGGAGGAATTCCTTTCCAAATCTATCTCGGTTCTCACAGGGAAGCAATGTGCTAGATGTTGCTGCTTGTAACATATAATGTTTCTTGGGAGAGATCCCTTTGTCTTCAACTCAGCTGAACAGGCCAACGTAGAAAAAAGGGAGCCTATCTCCACCGTGAGAAACCATGCTGCAGGAAGTATTCCAATCAAAAACAAACTTATCTCACAGGGAAACAATGTGCTACCATTCCTGCTTCCAACAGAGATGGTGTTCTTTCGAGAGGTATGTGTGTTTCTTGAAATCTGCGGAATAGGCCTATTGGAAACAAAGTGAGCCTATGTCTACATTGAAAGACCTAAACTGCCTGAAGTACTCCTTTCAAATAGTAACTCAGCTCTCTCACAGAATCAATGTGCTACATGCTGCAGCGTCTAATCTAGATGGTTTCCTTTTAGAGATACATGTGTTTCTTCAATTCACCTGATTGTGTGTATTGGGAACAAAGTGAGCCAACCCACCCTTGGAAAACGTAAGTTGCAGGAAGTCTTTCTTTGACAAACTTACTAAATTCTCACAGGGAAACAATGCCCGAATATTCCTGCTTCCAACAGAGATGGCTTTCTTTGGAGAGATATATGTGTTTCTTCAAATGTGCTGAATAGGCCTACTTGGAACAAAGTGTGCCTATCTCTACATTGAAAATCCTCAGTTGCCCGAAGTACTCCTTTCAAGTACTAACTCAGATCTCACAGAGAAACCATGTGCTACATGCTGCAGCTTCTAATCCCGATGGTTTCCTTTTAGAAATACATGTGTTTCTTCAATTCACATGAAGGTGTGTATTGGGAACAAAGTGAGTCAACCCAACCTTGGAAAACGTAAATTGCAGGAAGTATTCCCTTGCAAAACCTATTCAATTCGAAGTTGGAAACAATATGGGGGATGCTCCTTCTTCCACAGAGATGTTTTCTTTGAGAGACACACGTGTTTCTTCAAGTTAGCTGGACAGGCCTATTTGCTTACTGACTGTAACATATAAGATTTCTTTGGAGAGATACATGTGTTTCTTCAATGCAGCTGAAAAATGCCAATGTGGAAATAAGGGAGCCTCTCTCCACCATGAAGCACCCTGTTGCAGGAAGTATTCCATTTACAAACAAACACAATCTCCCAGGGAGACAATGTGCTATTACTCATGCTTCCAGCAGAGATGGTTTTTTTGGAGAAATATATGTGTTTCTTCAAATCTGCTGAACAGGCCTATTAGGAACAAAGAGAGCCTATGTCTACATTGAAAAAGCTAAATTGCCTGAAGTACTCCTTTCAAATATTAACTCAGCTGTCACAGGGAAACAATGAGCTGCACGGTACAGCTTCTAACATAGATGGTTTCCTTTTAGAGGTACGTGTGTTTCTTCAACTCACCTGCCTGTGTCTATCTGGAAAAAAGTGAGCCTATCCCAACCTTGAAAACCCTAAGCTGTAGGAAGTATTCCTATGCAAAGCCTTCTCAATTCTTACTGGGATACAATGTGGTGGATTCTCCTGCTTCTCACACAGATGTTTTCTGTCAAAAGACACATGTGTTTGTTCAAATTAGCCGGGGAGGCCTATTTGGAACAAACAACCCTTTGTTCCCCTTGCAAATTCTGAATGGTGGGAAGAAATTCCTTTTAAAATACTCATTTTTAACAGGGAAGCAATGTGCTAGATGTTGAAGATTGTAACATAGATAGTTTTCTTTGCAGAGACACTGATGTTTTTACAACTTAGCTCACAGGCCTACGTGGAAGATAGAGAGCCTATCTCCCTTTGAAAAACGTAAGTTGCCCAAAGTATTCCTTTTAAAATGAAACTCAATTCTCTGAGGGAAAGAATGTGCTATATGCTCCTGATTCTGACTCAAGTGGTTTCTTTTGAGATACATGAGTTCCTTTAACTCTGCTGAAAGGGCCTATTTGGAACAAACAGCCTATCTCCACCTTGAATTTCAAAGATGCAGGAAGTACTGCTTTCAAAAACTTACTGGTTTTTACACGGGTAAACAATGAAGTACATGGCGAAGTTTGTAATCTAGTTGGTTTTCGTTTAGTGCTCCATGTGTTTCTTGAACTCATCTGAATAGGCCCATTTGGAACAAAGAGAGCCTACGTTCACTTTGAAAAATGTAATTTATAGGAAGTACTCCTATCAATAATTAACTCTCTTCTCAGAGGTATACTAGGTCCTAGATTCTATAGCTTGTATCACAGATAGTTTACTGTCAAGAGATAAATGTGTTTCTTCAACTTGCCTGAATAGGCCTATTTCAAAAAAAAGAGCTGATTTTCCCTTTGAAAAACCTAAGTCACAGGAAGTATTCCTTCAAAAACCAGCTCAATTCTCGCAGTGAAACAAGCTCCTAGATGCTGCAGTTTTGAACATAGATGGTTTTCTTTGCACAGATACATGTCTTTGTTCACCTCAGCTGAATAGACCTATTTGTTACAAAGAGAGCCTCTCTCCACCTTGAAAAACCTAAGTTGCCAAAGTGTTCATTTTCTATGTACTGAATACTCAGAGGGAAACAATGTGCTACATGTTGCAGCTTCTAGCATTGATGGTTTTCTGGAGATATAAATCTGTTTCTTCACATCAGCTGAATGGTCTTATTTGAAAAAAGGTAAACTTATCTCAACCTTGAAACATACGTTGCTGGAAAGTAGGACGTTCAGGAACATACTCCACTGTCACAGGGAAATAATGTGCTAGAAGCTCCTGCTTCTACTACACATGATTTCCTTTCTAGAGATACATGTGTTTCTTCCAATTAGCTGAAAAGACCTAATTGAAAAAAGCGAGATTTCTCCACCTTCAAAATTCTCACTGGCAGAGAGTATTTCTTAGGAAAATTAACTACTCTCCATCAGAGAAACAACAGCAAGATACTGAAGCTTGTCACACAGACAGTTTTCTTTTCTTTGGAGAGATTTCTTTGCTCTTTCAACTCAGGTTCGTAGGCCTAGTTGGAACACAGAAAGCCAATCTCCACATTGAAAAACCTACGTTCCCATATGTATTCCTTTGAAAAACGAAATCCATTTTCATCAGAAAACAATGTACGAGATGCTGAGCTTCTACAATACATGGTTCTCTTGGAGAGATAAATGTGTTGCTTCAACTCAGCTGAATTTGCCTCTTTGGAACAATGTGATCTCATGTGAACCTTGGAAAACGTCCGTCGCGGGAAGTAGTCCTTGCAAAACCGTACTCAATTTTCTCAGGAGACAATGGGCTAGATGCTCCTATTTCTGAAACAGACGGTTTTCTTTCAAGTTATGCATGTGTTTCTTTAAATTAGCTGGCTAGGCCTATTTTGAACAAAGAGATTTTATCTCCATATTGAGAAACTGAAGTTGCTCTAGGTATTTCATTGACAAACTACACTCAATCTGACAAGGAAACAATGTGTTAGATATTCCTTCTGGTAACATAGATGGTTTTCTTCGGAGAGAAACACGTGTTTGTTCAAATCAGCTGAAAAGGCCTCCATGATACAAAGGGAGCCTATCTCCACCCTGAAAAACCTAAGTTGCAAGAAGTATTCCTTTTAAATCTACTGACTACTCACATGGAAACAATATGCTAGATGCTGCAGCTTGTAGTTAGACGGTTTTCTTTGGAGAGACACATGTGTTTCTTCACCTCAGCTGAATTGACCTGTTTGGAACCAAGAGAGTCTACCTCCACCTTGAAAATCCTAACTTGCAGGAAGTATTTCTTTGAAAAAACTGGCAAAAGTCTCCCAGGGTGACAATGTTCTTATTCTCCAGGGTCAAACAGAGATGGTTTTCTTTCAGGAGATACATGTGTTCCTTTAAGTCATATAGAAAGGCCTATTTTGTAACAAAGAGCCCATATCCACATTGAATGACCTATGTTGCAGGAGGTATTCCTTTCCAAATCTATCTCGGTTCTCACAGGGAAGCAATGTGCTAGATGTTGCTGCTTGTAACATATAATGTTTCTTGGGAGAGATCCCTTTGTCTTCAACTCAGCTGAACAGGCCAACGTAGAAAAAAGGGAGCCTATCTCCACCGTGAGAAACCATGCTGCAGGAAGTATTCCAATCAAAAACAAACTTATCTCACAGGGAAACAATGTGCTACCATTCCTGCTTCCAACAGAGATGGTGTTCTTTCGAGAGGTATGTGTGTTTCTTGAAATCTGCGGAATAGGCCTATTGGAAACAAAGTGAGCCTATGTCTACATTGAAAGACCTAAACTGCCTGAAGTACTCCTTTCAAATAGTAACTCAGCTCTCTCACAGAATCAATGTGCTACATGCTGCAGCGTCTAATCTAGATGGTTTCCTTTTAGAGATACATGTGTTTCTTCAATTCACCTGATTGTGTGTATTGGGAACAAAGTGAGCCAACCCACCCTTGGAAAACGTAAGTTGCAGGAAGTCTTTCTTTGACAAACTTACTAAATTCTCACAGGGAAACAATGCCCGAATATTCCTGCTTCCAACAGAGATGGCTTTCTTTGGAGAGATATATGTGTTTCTTCAAATGTGCTGAATAGGCCTACTTGGAACAAAGTGTGCCTATCTCTACATTGAAAATCCTCAGTTGCCCGAAGTACTCCTTTCAAGTACTAACTCAGATCTCACAGAGAAACCATGTGCTACATGCTGCAGCTTCTAATCCCGATGGTTTCCTTTTAGAAATACATGTGTTTCTTCAATTCACATGAAGGTGTGTATTGGGAACAAAGTGAGTCAACCCAACCTTGGAAAACGTAAATTGCAGGAAGTATTCCCTTGCAAAACCTATTCAATTCGAAGTTGGAAACAATATGGGGGATGCTCCTTCTTCCACAGAGATGTTTTCTTTGAGAGACACACGTGTTTCTTCAAGTTAGCTGGACAGGCCTATTTGCTTACTGACTGTAACATATAAGATTTCTTTGGAGAGATACATGTGTTTCTTCAATGCAGCTGAAAAATGCCAATGTGGAAATAAGGGAGCCTCTCTCCACCATGAAGCACCCTGTTGCAGGAAGTATTCCATTTACAAACAAACACAATCTCCCAGGGAGACAATGTGCTATTACTCATGCTTCCAGCAGAGATGGTTTTTTTGGAGAAATATATGTGTTTCTTCAAATCTGCTGAACAGGCCTATTAGGAACAAAGAGAGCCTATGTCTACATTGAAAAAGCTAAATTGCCTGAAGTACTCCTTTCAAATATTAACTCAGCTGTCACAGGGAAACAATGAGCTGCACGGTACAGCTTCTAACATAGATGGTTTCCTTTTAGAGGTACGTGTGTTTCTTCAACTCACCTGCCTGTGTCTATCTGGAAAAAAGTGAGCCTATCCCAACCTTGAAAACCCTAAGCTGTAGGAAGTATTCCTATGCAAAGCCTTCTCAATTCTTACTGGGATACAATGTGGTGGATTCTCCTGCTTCTCACACAGATGTTTTCTGTCAAAAGACACATGTGTTTGTTCAAATTAGCCGGGGAGGCCTATTTGGAACAAACAACCCTTTGTTCCCCTTGCAAATTCTGAATGGTGGGAAGAAATTCTTTTAAAATACTCATTTTTAACAGGGAAGCAATGTGCTAGATGTTGAAGATTGTAACATAGATAGTTTTCTTTGCAGAGACACTGATGTTTTTACAACTTAGCTCACAGGCCTACGTGGAAGATAGAGAGCCTATCTCCCTTTGAAAAACGTAAGTTGCCCAAAGTATTCCTTTTAAAATGAAACTCAATTCTCTGAGGGAAAGAATGTGCTATATGCTCCTGATTCTGACTCAAGTGGTTTCTTTTGAGATACATGAGTTCCTTTAACTCTGCTGAAAGGGCCTATTTGGAACAAACAGCCTATCTCCACCTTGAATTTCAAAGATGCAGGAAGTACTGCTTTCAAAAACTTACTGGTTTTTACACGGGTAAACAATGAAGTACATGGCGAAGTTTGTAATCTAGTTGGTTTTCGTTTAGTGCTCCATGTGTTTCTTGAACTCATCTGAATAGGCCCATTTGGAACAAAGAGAGCCTACGTTCACTTTGAAAAATGTAATTTATAGGAAGTACTCCTATCAATAATTAACTCTCTTCTCAGAGGTATACTAGGTCCTAGATTCTATAGCTTGTATCACAGATAGTTTACTGTCAAGAGATAAATGTGTTTCTTCAACTTGCCTGAATAGGCCTATTTCAAAAAAAAGAGCTGATTTTCCCTTTGAAAAACCTAAGTCACAGGAAGTATTCCTTCAAAAACCAGCTCAATTCTCGCAGTGAAACAAGCTCCTAGATGCTGCAGGTTTGAACATAGATGGTTTTCTTTGCACAGATACATGTCTTTGTTCACCTCAGCTGAATAGACCTATTTGTTACAAAGAGAGCCTCTCTCCACCTTGAAAAACCTAAGTTGCCAAAGTGTTCATTTTCTATGTACTGAATACTCAGAGGGAAACAATGTGCTACATGTTGCAGCTTCTAGCATTGATGGTTTTCTGGAGATATAAATCTGTTTCTTCACATCAGCTGAATGGTCTTATTTGAAAAAAGGTAAACTTATCTCAACCTTGAAACATACGTTGCTGGAAAGTAGGACGTTCAGGAACATACTCCACTGTCACAGGGAAATAATGTGCTAGAAGCTCCTGCTTCTACTACAGATGATTTCCTTTCTAGAGATACATGTGTTTCTTCCAATTAGCTGAAAAGACCTAATTGAAAAAAGCGAGATTTCTCCATCTTCAAAATTCTCACTGGCAGAGAGTATTTCTTAGGAAAATTAACTACTCTCCATCAGAGAAACAACAGCAAGATACTGAAGCTTGTCACACAGACAGTTTTCTTTTCTTTGGAGAGATTTCTTTGCTCTTTCAACTCAGGTTCGTAGGCCTAGTTGGAACACAGAAAGCCAATCTCCACATTGAAAAACCTACGTTCCCATATGTATTCCTTTGAAAAACGAAATCCATTTTCATCAGAAAACAATGTACGAGATGCTGAGCTTCTACAATACATGGTTCTCTTGGAGAGATAAATGTGTTGCTTCAACTCAGCTGAATTTGCCTCTTTGGAACAATGTGATCTCATGTGAACCTTGGAAAACGTCCGTCGCGGGAAGTAGTCCTTGCAAAACCGTACTCAATTTTCTCAGGAGACAATGGGCTAGATGCTCCTATTTCTGAAACAGACGGTTTTCTTTCAAGTTATGCATGTGTTTCTTTAAATTAGCTGGCTAGG